>NW_011500256.1:186667-213050 GCF_000495115.2 Populus euphratica
TATCTGTACGTAGACAGTTGATGAACTTTCCAGTTTCCTTTTCTACCATCTTCTTAAAGCATTGAAATACATAGAATGATTCTGATTTTTCTGTTAGAAAATATGTCCAGGATTTTCTACTATAATCATCAATGAAGCATAGAAAAGACCTCTTCTTGCTGTTAGAAATAGGGGTCACTGGACCACAAATATCAGCATGCACAAGTTGTAATTTTTCAGTAACTCTCCATATGCTCTTCTTTGGGATGCTGCTTCGATGTTGTTTTCCAATTAGGCAGTCAGTACAAGTCTCTGTGGTAGGAGTAAGTTTTGGCAGTCCTCGTACCATATTCTTGGTTTGCAGAATCTCCAGACCTCGATGGCTCAAATGGCCATACCTGTTGTGCCACAAGTGGGTGACATTTGGTGATGATGAGCTTGTGTGGAAGCAGGCATCATTTCTCTCTTGTGTGTTTGCCAACTGTATAAACATTTTATTTGCAGACATACTGGTTTGAATGATCATGCCCCTCTTTGGGTGATAAATCTTGCACATCCCGGCATGAAATAAAAATGAAAGTCCCTTCTCTTGCATTTGTCCCACACTCAGCAGGTTGTTGTGCAATTCTGGCACATAGAACACATCACTGATGATATGATTCATGCCATTCAATTTTAGTTTGATCTTTCCCTTCCCTTCCACAGAAATTTTAGTGTTATTACCGAGTTTGACTTGCTGCTTAAATCCCCTATTCAATTCACAGAACTTTGCTGCATCTCCGCTCATATGATTTGAACAACCAGAGTCCAAGAATCAAACGTCTCCACGTTTTACTTCATTCATCTCCACTAAAGACATTAACAACAATTCTTCATCTGCTTCAACATAATTAGCCTCCCAAGTTGGACATTCATATTTGTAGTGACATCTATAACACTATATTATAGCTTTGTTGATAAATCCACGCCCTCTCCCGTATCCTCTTCCTCTATAGGTATTCCTGCCACGTCCTCCTCTGCCTTGTCCTTCATCAATTGTAACTTTCAAAGCTTGATCTTCACTGTTAGTTCTTCGAAATTTCTGTTCATGCACAATCAATGAGCTTTGTAGCTCATCCACAGAAAGGAGATCAATGTCTTTGGATTCTTCTATGGAACAGACAATGTAATTGAATTTGTCTGTGAGAATGCGTAAAATCTTTTCTACTATCTTCACATCCTGCATATCTTCTCCATAATTTCACATTTCATTGGCCACCACCATGACTCTGGAGAAATAATCTATGACCGATTCACCTATCTTCATTTCTAGCACCTCAAAGTCTCTACGTAGTGCCTGGAGTTGAGCACGTTTGACTCTCGTATTCCCTTGATATTTTGTTTTCATCGATTCCCATAGTTGCTTGGAAGTGTCTTTTTGAAGGATAGTCTTCAAGATTGACTTGTCGATTGACTAGAAAAGGTAGTTTTTAACCTTTAGATCTTTGAGTTTACAATCCTCAAGGTGTCTCTTTTGTGCAGCAGTCAGTGTCTCTCCTTCATTAGGTTCTGTAAAACCAGTTTCAATGCAGCTCCAGTATTCTTTTGATCTCAGAAGATTCTCCATCAACAGGCTCCAGTAATCATAGTCTCTATCGAACCTAGGAATGCTCAACAAATTTTGCCCTTCAGCAGCCATCTCCCAGTCACTCTGTTTCTCTTAGTGTTTTTCTCGCAATTTCCTCACAGTGTTTCTCACGGTGTTTCTCTCACCCACAATGTTTCTCCTACCCACGATGTTTCTCCTATTTAGGATACTGCTGTTCCTAAACTCTCACACTTAGAATTCTCTCAACCTGGCTCTGATACCACTTTGTTACACTTAATGAACAAGAACAACAGCTTGCTTAAGACTACACAAAATGGTCAAGGTTGTATCTTATTGAAATATAAGTGTGGCTTCTTAAATAGCCTTACAATGATAACAGAAAACAAATAAAGTGCAGCATTGCGAGGAATCTCACAAGATCAAGTAACAACATTCCTAGAAACTAGAACAACCCAATAGACTAGGACTTTTATTCTAACAGAAAAGACTTGGTAAACATCTTAATTTAAGCAACAAGCTTCTTTATTCTAACAGAAAAGACTTGGTAAACATCTTAATTTAAGCAACAAGCTTCATCACAGTAAACATCAGTTGAAGCAAAGTATAAGAACCAAAACTTATAATACATCAAACCAAAGGTTTCTATCAATCAACAAAGGAATCACATCAGCCAAGTAAGCATAACAGAATACTAAATGTAGAGAAAGAGAGAGAAGGGATCAAACCTTAAAGAAAGGGAATTGAAAAACCAAGGAGCTCTCTCGCAGCTACAGGGAGCAACGTTGATAGCAAGCGAAAGATGGGGAGTTCTAAGGCTTTTGCTGCTTTATATAGGTGTTTGAGATAGAAGTATGATTGCTTTTTTTCATGCGTATTGTATTAAAAAAACAGGTCAATGATGTTTCTAATATTTAAAAATGTGATAATTGTTATTTTTTAAATTATTTTTTATTTAAAAATAATATTTTTAATTTTAAATAAAAATTTAAAAATATATTAACATATTAAAATAATTTTAAATTTTAAATAAAAATTTAAAACTTTTTTAAAATAATTTTGAAATTCAAAAACAAATAGAGTTGAAATTGTTTAGAAAATTGATGTAAATCATGTTTTTTAAATTTTAATTTTTTTTGTTAAATTTTTTTTTTATATTTTTATATTTTTTTATATATTGATATCAAAATTAATTTTTAAATATAAAAAATATATTATTTTAATATTATTTTAAAATAAAAAATATTTTAAATTATAATTGATACTACAATTTCAAATAGATTAAGAATTCTCCATCCACGGTAGGATTGTTTTCAATCTAACGGTCCAAAATAACTACCTGTCCACCGATGTATGCATTTCCTTAGTGTTGTTCGTGCATATCAAGTTTTCAGGAAACATCGGGTTTGATTTTCAATCTAACGGTCCAAAATAACTACCTGTTTTGTCCTCCTTTATTTATCACGTATTCTTCCGCCCAAGTCCCGGATTTGCCCCTACACGATAGTAATAATAACAATAATAATCTTGTAAATGCAGCCCTGATTCATGCAGCATTGATGGCCCGAGCGCTAAACCTTAGCTTCATCTCCTTCAAAGCAGAGGTAGACATGCACAGAGACTACCTTCTGATTTTCTAGAAACAGAAGAAAAGGCAGTAGCTTCAGGGTATCAAATCCAATTTATTTTATGTTTATGTTGCTTTATATAATCTCTTCATTATTTATAATAGTTCTTTGCTAGTATATAGAGAAAAATATAAACTAAATTACTTTTTTTTTTTTCCTCTCTCTTGTCCCAACCACTTCCATCTTTGTATCCTATTCAATGCTGTAAAATCGTAAGCAGATGCAGAACCCTAAAAATTCAAGACACGATCTGTCAGACTCTGCTCAATGATCAATTTATATCCAACCACTTGACCTCAGCCAGAACTGCATCTTTGCTTGTGTAAAAAATAAAACTAATGCAGCTCTTTGCTTGGATAAAAAATAAAAATCATAATCTTGAGAGATATAACTTTACTAGTTAAATTTTAAATTTATTTTTTAAAAATTACTAGTTTAAATTTCATAAATTTTAAAGTTATTAAAAATTTATATAATCATTAATTTCAAGATTCATAATAAATAAAATTAATTGAGATACAAATAAATTAGTCCAAACATCCATATTAATAAAAAAAATAAAAACAATAAGACCACGTCAAGCTAATTCGAATTTCTTTAGGTGGGTGGTATGCATGCTATCAATGGTACACATGAAAAACAAATTTTGATTTTTTTTTTTTTTGTCAAACTTTGCATCATTTAGGATTAAACAAGACGACAATTTCCTAGCAGAGGCACTAAAACCTTCAATATACAACAAGTTGTGACCGGCGCAAGCCATGGATCAGGCTCTAGATTGCTAGAGACAAAAGGAACCATAGATTCATTGATGTGCAGTACACTGCATAAAAGATGGCCAAGCAAAAGTCAAAGAGGTCTATTGCCCGAGCAGTGAAGTTCCCTTTTCGCAATGCCTGCATCACTCAGCCTACTCGTCAAGCCCATAGTCCTCGCCGAAGTACCTATCAACTAAAGCATTTGCCATATTTCTCAGGTCTTCATTCTCGTGAAACTGAAATCTTTCCATGGCATCAATACCATCCTCTCGCTCAACAAGCTTTGGGCCCTCGCCATTTGGCATCCCCCTCAAGACCTGCATTGACATGTATAGATAAATGATGATAAAAACGGTTTGGGTGGGTCATCAAGTGATAATATGTTGAATAAAAAAATCCACATTAGAACTTTTAAAAAAAATTATATTGAATTTGTTGCTCGCATGCAGTAATTTTGGACAAGAAAGGAAATCTCACGAATCACCAAACCAATCCTAGTTCATATCTTAGAAATGAGAAAAATAGCTTAATTTTTTTCAATAACTAGAAGCAAACCATAAAGCATGAAACAAAGCAATATTTCTTGATGTGAAGTCACATATAAATAGATATATTTACAAGGAACTGTTTCCTTACCAGCTCCATAAATTGAAGACCTAGTCTTGCAGCCTCAGTGTCAGCAGATCTAACCAGGTCAATAAAACCAGGAAGGCATCCTCTACCAACAAGGGAAACCAGGTTCTCTGAGATTAAATTTGGCTTTCCATCGCCTTCTGTTGGGGCAACACAGAGATTACCCAAAACATATGCTACTTCCTTTCTTATATCAAAAGGTGCAGTTGAAAGTAAACGCAGTAATAAAGGTGCAGCCTCGCTAGAATATATCAACTGCTTGTGCTCAATCGAACCAGCTGCAATGTTAGATAATACCCAAGCAGCTTCCTAGAACAACAGTAAAAAATTCCAGTAAGAACAAGTTACAAAGGTTGATGTCAAAGAGATTAAGACATGCTAACTCACCTTCTTCAAGACTCGGTGCTCACTCTTCAAACATCTTACAAGGGCCTCAATGACATTATCTGAGTTTCAGGGAAGTTGATACTTTAGAAATGGAAGACTAAACTTTCCCAATTTAAGCAAGAGAGGTATTCCACTGACCTGTGATTTCACACCCGGGAAGAAGAACAGCAACTATTGTGTGTGAATCACCAGCTATTAGATTACCTAAACTTCGTAAGACCTGGATAGGAAATTACTTGTCAAATTATTCAAAGACAAGGAAATATTAAATTTATATACATCCCAAATCCATTTGGCAAAGCATCACATAATTTCCAGCTAATTATTTTATTAATATCTTTTGAAATTATTGAAATAGCAAGAAAGCGCAAATTTGTAAAGTTTCCAAATCAACTGTCTGGTTTATATATACAATTGCTAATTTCCATATTGTAAACACAAAATAGTAAAACCATAGTGTTAAGTTAGGTTTGGTTTTAAAGAGCTCATATTTTTTTCTTCCTTTTTCTAGTCATTTGAAAGAATTCATTTTCCTTTTGAACTACAAGAATAAATCAAAGTTCAAACCATCATTTTATATATATATATAAAGATCAAACTGAGGAGCTCACTGGACTGGGTTTTTCAAGACTTAAGCATTACCAGCAAATGGCTTAAAATTTAGAACCCCATAAAAAAAAATTCACATATTTTCTACACATTATAATGTGCCACTACATGACATAATATTCAAAGTGACAAAAAAAGATTTATGACATAATATTCAAAGTGACAAAAAAAGATTCATGACAACAACTACAAATGTTATAGGATAACATCCAGAACACAAAATTTAAGCCTTGTATAGTAAGACCAAATGCCAATAAATAAATAACAGCATTGATCAACAAAAGCTATGTAAAATCTCATATTGAATGTACCGGAATAAGCAATTGCAAGCTATTTGATGATGCTAATCTTTGTACCAGCAGCTGAAGGGCATCACTTTTAACCAGCATACTGGTAGCAACATTCGAAAGGGCTGAGAGATACACAACCACCCATGCTACTTCAGTTGTCAATTCCTCATCCCTGAATTCAACAAGTAAATACTACTTTAAACTTGGGTATAAATTTTCTAAAAAACTGAATAAAATTATTTCAAGAAATGAGAATTATTCCCCAGATCAAAGAGAAGATGGATGAGAGATGGTAATACTGTCCCATACAAGATATAAGGATGGAGCTATAAGACAACAACTTCTAAGGGAATTCTACCCAATAAAAGAAGGAAAAAAAAAAACTAGCAGAACCTTAGAAACAGATTGCGATTTTTTAGTAACTTAACTACAACTGATTGCAGCAAGAACACTACCATCACGATTCTTGCATTCTGAAGTACAGTCTAATAAGCTAACCAATAAACAGCAAAACTGATTGCTAGGTACCTTTTACATGGGATTCTTAACAGAGTATAATTTTAAACTTTTAAGAAAAAAGGAAAGGAAAATGATATGAAGCAAATCTAAAATAAACAAGCAATTGCAGATATTGGAACAAAAGTGTGGCGTACATGATGTAGAAATTTTTCTAGGCCAACCATGGGGTATATACCATGAAGCAAAAGTGAAATTTGCATGAGCTGCTTGTTGATGAACAGCACCTTGTGTACCAAAAACTGAACTTTGAATGATTAACGGGGTAGAAGATAATCATTGAGAGCCATTTTTTTCAAATGGCTTAAGAACCAAATCACAAATTCTTATCAAGTGACTAATTTCAACTAATTGCCATTTTTTCGAATGGCTTAGGAATGACTATCACCTAAAATGTGTTTTCCTCATAAGGAAATATTTTAAATGGTTCCTGGTCATGAGGGGAAACCTCTATATAGATTTAACATGCATTCAAAGAGGGAATAATGTTGAAAAAAACAGAAAGATACTAAAATATTGCTCAGATTGTAAACATGGACAGCCACCTTGGTCACCACAAGGCTTGAAGAAAAGGGCACAACAGAATTCATAAAAGGCAGTCCAAAAGTTTTCTAATGACAATGATTGATTGACACCACTTACGCTTTTCTTAAGTGCCGAAGAATTGCATCTAGAACCCCATCAACTCTAATGAGTTCTGTGGCAGCTTTATGATCTGGTCCCTGCATTCAAACACACTGAAGCTATGCTGTAAATGAAATTTAGCACACAAGCATAATGATGTGGATACGAATATATCAGACAATGAACTTATTATGTTTATTACCAAGTCAACAGGTGCTTTAATCACAAGATTGGAATAGGTACAATTGGCGCCTATCACCCTAATAGTGGAAGGGATACCCTAATCACAAGATTGGCTCATTCAATTCAAGAGATCAGGAATGCAATTGATCGAGGTAGAGAAATTTAAAGCTTGTTTAGGAAAGCCTAGAACTCAACAACTGACGAAGCAGAAGTTGTCACAGAATTGTGGTGCTTGCTATACGCAAACTCAACACCAGGTTTGTAGGTAAACAAAGAATTTTAAGTATCTTAGAAAAAACCAATATGATACTAGAATAAATGAATGAAGGGATAAGAGTGGGGCTGTCGGTGTTGTATTTGCTGAAAACTAATTGATAACTTTGTACTACTAACAGATATTTGAAAACAACATGATAACCCATTAAAAAATACATGAACATTTAGCATCACACTGGGGTTTCTACAAACTGCACCTATGAATTCTCTGGCATCACATCTAAGAAAATATTGCACGATGCACCAACTATTGAAGGCATCTCATCACATAAAACACTAAATCCTAGCAACATTCTGGCTTGGAAATTATTTTCCATTTAAAAAAAAAGATCCCTGCATATAGCCTCTCAAAGAAGGTTCGAACTTATTTTCCAATAAAAAAGAGATCCCTGCATGCAGCCTCTCAAAGTAGGTTACTTGGGAAGGAGCCTCTGTGTTGTTGACAAAAGAACTAACATCTCTAGGGGATGACGTTCTCTTTGGGACATGTTTCTAATTTTTCAAAAGCATCATATGCCAAAAGTGACAAACAGATGCACAAGTTGTTCATAGTGATAAGGTTCAAAACCTTGATTAGGTTTGACAATGCCCAGGCAGCTGTTCTCACAGTTGAACCCTTGTTTGGCAGCATCATTCTTGCAAGAGGTGGTAAGGCACCTTGACATAGCAAAACACTTCTCAACTCTTCTCCTTCACCAGCAACATTTCCCAATGCCCATGCGCACTGTTCAGCCACAGGTAAGGAACTCTTTTCTACACAGAAATGCAACTATAAATGCCAAACCAAAAGTAGCATATCGATCGACCTATAGTTTCAAACAAAAAACAAGGAAAAGAAAAACTAAACATATGCCCATGAATTACTAGGCTATAGATTTCAGAACTAATAAGTTTTGGGAAATGAATGTTTCAATTCTCTAAGTTAAAGTGGCATTATATTATAACTCAGAGTTACCTAATATTGTTGTCCCAGTATGGGCTCAAATCACTACAACCAACATTCATGTATCATAAAGTATCAAGACAAGGAAGCAAAAAAACATTCTTGACACTGAAAAGGATGCACCAGCTGTCACAAACCTCCAAGATGTGCAATAAGCAGTGGTAAAGCAGGCAATAATGCTTTTGTTTCTTCTGGTTTTCCTGCTGCAATATTTGTAAGGCACCATGCTGCCTCAAGTAACTGCAGATAAGACAAGAATCAGTGTTTGAATTTACATTACTCCTTATAAGAAGCTGTATGTTTTAAATTTTGTTCCTAGACAAGGTAGGTGGATGAGAATCAATGTATTTCTGTGACAAACACTGAGCATTCATTCAACATGCATTGCAATTTAAGAAAGAAAAAAAGAAACAAATAGCAGACTATTAGAACCTAATATAGATAGAGATCCCACCCACACCCCACACAGACACCTTTTAACTATGGAGAATGATTCTTTTTCATAATTTAATAAAGCTGAAGAGTTTCATGTATCAAATAACTGATTTTGGAAAAAAAAAAAAACCATCATTGGACCTGTTCATCTGGAGAGCCAAATGAGAGACACTGCACAAGCAAGGGGATTGCTCCAGCTTTAATAGCAGCTTCAACAGGAGGGAATTCAGATTTTGACAGCAAACGTCTCATCTCCCGGAGAGCACCAACTAGCTTTTGCATTGCACCTTTTCCCCTGAAAGTTCAAGCATAGAGATATAAAACAAATTCCAAAGACTTAAGACTTGATGACACAGCATGTTTATGAAAAGGAGAGGTATGGGCTGAAAACAGAAGAAGAAAACAGAGCTTGGATTCATGTCTCTCAATGCCAGAACAGTTAGGAAGCTATGCATATATATTCATTAGCAATAACATCAAGCAAATGTTCTTCAAACATTTTCCTGATCCTTATGACACATTTCCATATGAAAATTAAGTTCCCAGTAGCAACAGTTTATGGCATCGAGCTTCCCAAAGTTTAATCAAACATGGTTATCATTCATCACTGATCAGTATATCTCAAAATTTTATAGTTCATACTTCTATACCCAATTTCTCATATCCTCTTAAAATGGAAAGCTAGCTTCTACTTTATTTTGAGCAACCATGAATTATATACAGGCATGAAACTTAGTAGTCAGTTTATTAAATTATTCCCCTACGGAAATTGATATGCATTGCTCAAGAAAACCTGGCTGATAGCATAGTCCTGATTAGCATATCATTGATAACAAGAGTATGAAAATAGGTATAGGTTTTGGGAGGGTGTAAGCTGCGAAAAATCTATCAAGGATTACCCCCACGAATCCACGAACACATGCACGGCATTTGTTTTCATTTCACTAACATTCCCCAAAAATCCTCAATTTTTTATACTCATCTTAACCAACAGAGTTATGATACAGGAACATAACAAGAATGAGCATCTGCATGCCAAAAAACAAACAAAGGTTCTTCTCTAATTAAAAACAAAGAAGGTATGAAGTTTAACATACTGAAAAGAAACAGCAGACTTCAGCTCTTCAACTGCCGACAAAGTTTGAGCCTCCAAAATTGATTGCTCTTCATCAATTATCATGTCATTTTCAATACATATGTCACTATCATCACAACTAGGACCCACTCTACAAAGACGCTTCGCACGCACCAACGATTCTCTCCTGTCCTTCCCCACCGCCACCGCATTTTGCCTCCTCCTATGCGCCGCAACATTACCAACTATCCACAGCAAAATTAAATACGCATCCAGTAATATATGTATTTATATATAAATCCTTGTGCTGAATCAAATTAACAAGTCTGTTCGGTAGAAGTGATTCTACAAAAGTTCAATTTTTTTTCTCGGCAATCAAACACAACAATAGAACGATTGAAAAAAAAAAAACTAGTTATGAGGGAAGAAATGAAGAGAGAGACAGAAACCTGAAGACTTGATAGGGTCTCTTCGGTGAGGATTCAATCCATCTTCAGCCATTTTTTTGTATTGCTTTTTTCAGTGAGGTTTTTGAATTTGAAGAAAAAGAGAGAAGAGCGCAAACAAAAACCCTTTACAAATTGCAGGGATTTTCTAAACTTCACGCGCCTTCGATTGATTTCTATTTATTTCTCAGCAAATTGCAAAATGGCTCCTTTAATTTAACGCGTAGCACCGATTTCTCAGCAAATTGCAAAATGGCTCCTTCTTTAATTTAACGCGTAGAGTTTTAAAACCCGGCCTGGCCCGACGGATTGACCCGGGACTCAGCCGACCCGGGGCTGGAACTGGGCCGGGTTGATGAAAAAATAAAGTAAGCCATGATCCGGCGTGACCCGGATGACCTGGCGGGTTGACCCAGAAACCCGGACGACCCGGAAAAACCCGGTCAAAAACCCGGTGGTAACCCGTTGACTTTTATTTATTTTTTATTAAAACGACGTCGTTTTGAATTTTTTTTAAAATAAAAACCCTTTACAAATTGCAGGGATTTTCTAAACTTCACGCGCCTTCGATTGATTTCTATTTATTTCTCAGCAAATTGCAAAATGGCTCCTTTAATTTAACGCGTAGCACCGTAAAAGTCTGATATGTTTCTCCAGCCCCTACTTTTATCCTCTTCTTTTTTTTCAATTTATTTGAGAAACCTTGATGGATTTTTCTCTTTTATAAAAATTTCTATGAACTCTACTTGGGAAAAAATAAAGTAAGCCATGATCCGGCGTGACCCGGATGACCTGTTTTTTTTTAATTCATTTATCTGCACTCGGATTAAAATTTAATTTTTAAAGAAAAGAATATACGAGTTTTGTCGATACCTGTTTTTCTTATATATATATATAAATTAAAACTCTAAGTCAAGAATTGTATATATTTATTTAATAAAAAAATAAATTATATAAAATATTAAAAAATTGTTAATAATAATTAAATATTAAATCAAAAAATTAAATGATAAATACAAATTAAGAGATTTAGGCATAATTATCACATCCGACTCGATAAAATAATCGGGTCATGGGTCTTCTAGGTTGACCGGTCAACCCGGGTCAAGAACAAAAACACATATTAATATGATTTTTTTGACATAAAATAACACATTAATATATATACTATTATAATTAATAAGAAAATATCATATTAACATATATACTAGCATAATCAATTAGCATTAATAGATTATAAAGTGTATTTATTTTCAAATAAACAAACATCTAACATAATTTAAAGATATTAAAGATAAGAATAATAAAATAAAAAATTGTTCTAGAGATATATAATTTAACATAATAAATATAAGGTGACAATATTCAAACTCTAGTTTCTATTAAAATCCATAAATCAACATTTTAAATCCATAAATCAACATTTTAACTCTATTTTGCATTAGAATTCATAAATCAACATCTTCATAAAAAAAAAAAAATTAGAATTTCTCTTAACACTAATATATTTAAAAAAAAAAAGAATGATAAAGTACAAGATCTCATTAAAATAACCACACTTTTTCTACACAACATCTTTATTTTGGTTGAATATAGACATTGAGTTCTTCAGTGTCTACAGGAGCAAAATTAGAATGAAGTCTCATTAAAATAACCACACTTTTTCTACAGAACATCTTTACTTTGGTTGAATATAATTGAGTTCTTTAGTGTCTACAAGAGCAAAATTAGAATGAAATACCAATGGAATTGAGCCAACCTCATTAATACTTATTGAAACATCATCCTGTGTATCTTCATCATCACAGTCATCTTCAATCTGATTTATATTTATCAAATCTACAATTGAAACATACTTAATCAATAAACATTATAGTCATGACATAAAGTAAAAGATCAAATCTTACATTACCTTTATTTAAAGTATCTTGAATAATCATGGTTGATAAATCATGATAAAAGATCTCTACTTCTTTAATTGTTAAAGATGATGGATCATCTTCTACTATCTAATTTTTAGTGTCAAAAAATACCTCAAAATTAATTGGATCATAATTCCATCCTTTCCAATAATTTCTACAAAATCAAAGTTAAGATACACAATAGGAGTATTAATAATGCTATATAATAATATAAATAACTTTTGAAGAATTAGAGAAAATAAAATACTTCTGTTTTAATCTTAGATTATAATGGACATAAACTAGGTCATTAGTCTGTGATGCTCCAATCGATTTCTCTTCTTATAGTGGATGTGGTAAAAAATACTTCAATTCCTCTCACACCCTGAAAAACTACAAGTTTGACTTAAAATTCGTATAGCTAGCTTTTGGAGATTTGAAGCACAAGTTTTATACAGCACCCACCATTCATCTACATACAAAATTAATAAGTTAGATTATATCAAGATAATATTTTTAAATTACTTTGAACATGAAAATAATAATATACCTGGAGGTAAAAGGGTGCAATTCTATTAATGTCATGTTCTGCATTTTTAAACAACTTTATTTCACTTGTACGCTTGCTTAGCAGAATTGCATTTCCATTTGCATACTTCTTAACAACATCTAGAAGTCCGGAAATGATGTTTATATATCTATCCATTAGATTGATATTATACTGAAATTGACGATTCAACCAAAATCTCGCTACATAAAGCTTTCTATACAATTGTCCATTTCATCTATTTTTAATGATATCTATAAAAGGTTGCTCCTTAGTTCTTTTCTTTTGAAATCTCCTCAATATTTCTATCGTTGTAGAATGGACAACCTCATATAAATATCCCATAACAGGTCTATCATCACTATCAATAATTCATAGAACTCAAACCAATGTTTCGATCATTTGTAAAATTGATGCACATTATTCCCAAAACATAGAGTTCAATACACTATCAACAAACATTTTTCCTTTGCTATCTTTAGCATAAGCAGAGGAGACATATTCTCTAGATGTCACCATAGCTTTCAAATTATCTTTATATACTAAAATGCTTTGCAAAGTTATGAAATTAGTAGCAAGGCGAGTAGAAGCAGGTCGAAGTATTTCTTTCCCTTTAATAAACCTCCTTATCAAATATAGTGGATAACAATGATTATAAATATACTTTGTAATACTAGAAGCATGATCAACAACAAAACAAACTGATTATAGCTTACCAACATTTTAGAGTATGAGGTTGATGTAATGAGCAGCATAAAAAGACTAAAATATTGAAGGAAATTCTTCCACCAACAACTTGTAAAAAGCAACATAATTAGAAACATTATCAGTCATCATATGCATAATATTTTCAGGCCCAACAAATAAAATAACCTTTCTAAACAATTTATGCAACAAGACAACATTCTTTTAGGCCTCTAACGTATCTATTGTTTAAAAAAAACAGTTCCTTTAAGGAAATCTATTAAGAAATTAATTAAAGTTCTCCTCTTTTTATCTGTCCATCCATTAGCCATTAATGTGCAACTGCTCTTCTTTTAAGTTTTTCGATAACTCTCAACAAAAATCTTTACTTCATCAACCACTTTTGCTAAATAATAACCACAAAGAACATGAAAATTTGGTCCTTTATAACCAGGACCCATGGTTGTTATACCATCTATAGCATGCTGATACTAAATAGAGTTTGCAGCATTTAATGACACACATGCACCAATCACCCATTTTACTATAGCAAGATCACATCATTTGATAACTTCTTTGTTTGTTCAACAACTTTGGAGAGACTTTTGAGCACCATGAATTGTTCTTGGAATAAACTATACCCCTAATGTTATATTTTCTTTCTATTTTTCATAACTTACAAACGATTGTTTAACAGCACTAGTAATTTTACTCTTTGCTTTATTGGCAACCTTTGGTGGTAACATTAGCTTCTTACCATCAGTTTCAGCATCATCATAATCATTATCATCATCATCGCCTTTACAATCATCTTTTAATTGTCTAATCATCCTTTTATCACGCTCTCTTTGTTTAGCACTATATGAATTAATGCCTCCGCCCATAAAAACTTTGGCACCATATAAGCATACTAATTTGGTTTTCTTACATCCCACACTAAGTTTAGGAGTTTCTTTACAATGACCCCATATCAAATATGTTTGTCCTCTTATACCACTTGATGTTGATATAGAAATTGAAGGTTCAGATGATTGAGTAGTTAAAGGAAAGCTATTTAAAGTGCTACCATGTTGAGAAGCTATTTCACAAACCTATATCAAACCAAATCAAACTAACATGATGAATTAAAAGGTTGCATGTGTTGGAAGTGGTACTTGCAATATGCAATGCATATGAAAAAACTTGAATCAGTAATGTGACATCATATTTCAGAAGAAAGGATGCATTAATCATGTTCAACTAATAATCTAGATTTAAGGATAACAGTTCCAGAACAATTAATCTATCACATGATGAATAGTTAGACACACCAAACATTATTGATGAACAATTTTGCAAAAGTTTACGGTCATTGCAAAATGAAGGAACAGAAAAATCAAGCAACAAATTTGATGTAGATATATATATTTAAACAAATCCTTTTACTTGTGTTTGGTTTTAACTCATAATTCAATCACTCATTTCTACGCAAAATTAAAAAGTTCAAACATACAAACTCTACCTATTTTAAAAGGTTTAAATGAAAAATAAGGTAATCTTTTGATTATGTTGTTCGTTTGAACTATTTAATGATCTTCTCTACAATTGTTTAGTTAGTTTCTGGGAATTAGAATGGAAATCATTAATAGAAAACAAAAAAAGAAAAGAATACCATTATATTTCTATGAAACAGTACAAACTCTTCAAATGGTTACTACTAAATTTAACCAAAATTCATAATAGATTACAACAAACCTGAGATTCAAGTCGATGCAATCTAATATAACCCAAACTTGAAGTAACTCTAAAAACTGAACGTTGTCTATTCAAAATCTAACTGTGTTAGCGAATCCATTAACAAATTCTTATATCTCCTAGAGATAAGAAGATCTTAATTTTCTAGGACAAAAAAGAACTAGATATTATTTTTTTCTCGTCATATTTACTTTAGATATCGATGTAGAAAAGAAGAATTAAAATAGAGAAATGGGATGTGAATTTTTTAAATTAAATCTTATTTCTTTAATAAGAATCTTATTTCTTTAATAAGAAATAAGGAACAAGAGTTAACGGTTGAAACTTAAAAGGAATAATAGTTAACTCAATTTAGCAGCTGCAATATTGCAAAAGAACCAACTTGATAATAAAATTATAAAACATCAACTTGCAGTAGCAGAAATGGTAGATTATTACCTGTACAAATAAATCTAAAATAAAACATTGCAAAGCAGAAAAAAGAAGTACTTGGCTCATAACAGTGGAATCTAGCTTTTCTTTTGGACCACTAGTATAGACTATAGAGTTCTATAAGATCATAATAAGATCTAGTAAGGGGCTAGAATATTCACAAAAAAAAAAAAAAGAGAAGAGAAATCCAACAGAGCTACCACTAGAAGATACAAGCAGAAGAATATAACTTAATTGTTTGAACTGTAAAGAAAGAAATTGGGGTAACAATTTAGCTTTCCTTTTGCTTTTCTAAATTTCCCGAGATAGGTGAGTCAGGATATATATTCCAGGTCTCATCCAAGTTAGGTTGGGTCACCCGGGTTAGGCTGGGTCACCTGGATCTGGCCTGGTTTTTTCCTTACACCGGTCTTTTGTGTTGCCCGGATCGGTCCAGGTCTCGGGTCAACCCCTCAGGCTAGGTCGGGTTTAATAACACTAGATTTAGCCCATAACGTAAGAAGCTCTTTAATATTTTTTATTTATTTATATGTTAATAACTTTTTAAAGAAAATAACAATTTTAGTTTTATTAAAACAAAATAATTTTATAGAATAATTTTTTTCCTTTCTTATTCAGCTTTGTTTTTCAGAAAAATAATATGACTTTTTTGTTATGTGTTCTTTATTCAATAAAAATTAAAATTAAAATTAAAAAATCAATGAGAACAATCATCAAAACATTTTGAAGGATTGAAATAAAGAAAGAAAAAAAGACATATCTCTAATTAAAAATTAAAAAGCATAAAAAAAGAAATAAAAAAGACGAATACCTTTAATATGCATTATGTTGTTTAAAATTCTTAAAATAATGTTAAGATAATCTTGAAGTAAATGTATTAAAAATTATAAAAATAATGCATAATTTGCACATCAATGTGTTAAATATCTTGATAATGTTATTAAACTCGATTCATCTCTACTATAAGAGATGATGTGCACTTTATTGGTATGATTTTAGCCACTTCAAAAAACTAAAAAGTTGATCTTAATTTTTATTAACTTAAAATACTTATTTTCAAAAAAAAATTTCATATGAAAACACATAGAGAATACTTGAAAAACCTTAATAAACCTATATATAACCTTAAACCAATTTTTAATCACTCAAAAATCTAAAAAAAATCACCCCAATTCAAAAAACAATTTCTAGCCCCAATTTTCAGTTTCAACTCAACGAAACTCTTTTTGTCAAATGAAAAGGATTTTTTTTACTGCTAGAATGTGATTAGCCAACCACTTTCTCTTTACTTATCTTGTTTTTTGATGATTTTCTTCATGCTCTTCTAAAACTAGAGATTAAACACATGAACAAGATAAAGTTTTGTATCAAAACTTAAAATACTAAAACTAAAAGGGACATAAAAGAAGTGAATAGAGAATTTGTTGATAAATGTGAGAAGTATTTTACAAGAATTCCAAGAACGCCATGTCATTTTGTTTTGGTTTTCAGCTGGTTTTCTTTCCTTTTAATTGTATATTTATACAACCAATGTGAATTAGCCTCGAATAAAGTTGGGAAATATAATGAAACCCTTTAATTATTAATAATATGCAGATATTAGAGATAACCGAACTCAAGAAAACACCAAAACAGATCAACGATAAATTGAAAAAAGCACAACGCAAACACTACATTAAAACACCTTTCTGTTTTAATTTCTTTTGTAATCCTAAAATATAAAACCATTCTATCCACACCAAGCTCTTTCTTTACAACTTACCTCATCATGTTAGCATCTTTGTTCTAGGAAGTCCCAGATAGAGCGAAGCACTTCACCAATCTAATTTGGGACATTTTGATAGTTTTTATCGGAGTCAGCGGCTTGACTTGGGAGGAAGGTTCACATCACACAATCATGAAATAAAAAGGGTAACATTAACAAAATCAAAATAGTTGAGGGGCTAACCAGACCATTTAACAAAAAAAAAAAAAAAAAAAACACCCTTCAAGAGAGTTTGGGTTTTTTTCTCCACTCGGATTTGATCCAAAAATAATGTGAAAACTACTATAATATTGTCCAAACGATCCAGATGCTTAGTACGTATCATAAAGCATATCATACAAGAAAACTACTATCATGTAATAAAACTACTTTAGAAACATCACAAAACAGTAAACTTCTAAAAATCAAGTATAAAATATATGCTTTCTGTGGTTTTCCTTTCAGCACAGCCGAGCTCTGGTATGACAAAGACGATCATCCTTGCCAATATAAAGAAATCTAAACTGAGCACCAGCTCTTCCAATTGGCAGCTTCCCTTGTGAGCTCCCGAATAGAATGATTCGAAGAAAGAATTCCAATTGCTCAATCGTTTCATTCATAAGAAAAGGCACTCCTGAATGCATCCTTGGAGCTGTCAACCAGCAAAATGGAGCAAGAAAAGCATTTTCAATGAGGGGCATAGAAATCAGAAATTGCCATAAGAAGTGAATAAGTAGATAGTAGATTTTCTTTTGTGCAGTTATATGCAAGACAAACACACACAGCACCTCAGAAGCACAGTTCTAGCATTGATTTGGTACTCATGGTAGCTTGGCACGGATATGCACTCTTCACAGCACCACATGAACTCAATTATAAGTGAAAGGTTTAGTAATCATCATAGTACACCACACGCACGCATTTTTAATGTTCCTGTCCTATATCACACATTAAGGTTTACATCCTTGTTTCAACTATCTGATAAGCATGCTACTTCTTAATGATTCAACCCTGTGAAGTACTCATTTTATTCTTCCTGTCTTGTTATCCAACATTCAGCTTGACACTCTTGTTTCAATAACCTATGATCATGCTAGTTAATCATTCAAACATTGAATTCATTTTAACAGTTCCTATCTTGTAATCTCATATTTGGCCTGACAGCCTTGTCACTACCCCATGAATTGCTACTGCTTTAATTATTTGACACAGATTTCCCAGCATATCCAATTCAATAAACATGGTAGAACTTCTCCTAATCAACGTGAAGATGTATTTTTTATATATATATTTAGTTGAAATTCTATCAAATGTGGCAGGCCATGTAAGTCTTTTTGCAAAGTAAACTATGGTCTCCCAACTTGAGATAAGTGTAATGAGTTCCCAAATATTAGCATATAGATATTCTGTCTTGCTCAAATTTAATCCTTTCCTGATTTAACCTTTGAGTATTATTTATTTCTTCAGAACAGCTTCCAACTAACGAGAGATTAAAAAGCAGGTGCTAGCATTCTAATTTAATAAATCCAGATTTTCTCAACTCAACACTCTCAACTATCACTCAAAATATACAACAATGGCTCCATGCCCTGCTTAGATACAGTCTGGAACTACATTTTCTTCTAAAGGGCACTTCAACACTACAAATACTTACAAAAAGGGCTACATTTGACACTAGAGAAACTTAATGTCATCTGAGGCCACAAGAAAAGCTTACGGTTAGGGAGGGGGAGGGGGGGAAGACATCAGCAAAGGAAGAAAGAGAAAATGAATCCTTCAGTGGAAACTATAGAAAGGTTAAAAGTCATATAAATTTTTCTAGCATTTTCTTCTTCTAAGAGAAGAGAATAGATTTTCCTGTTGCATAGCTTACAAATCCCGAGCTTCTCATTGAGTGATCAAGCATATGGGACTATTCTAGGAGAACTTATCCCTTACACTGAAAAGAATAAAAGTGTTAAGGGATAAATGTATTAGAATGGAAGGGCTTCTGGAAAGGGATCAACTAATGAATCAATTAAGCCAACAAGTAGAAATAGTTCAATTTACACTCGTGAAGGTTAGAAGTGTCATCAACAACGTCAGTTTTTCAAGACAGATAATCAAGGGATTACATCTTCTAGCATCACACAAAATGGTGGTCGGATGTGGAATTTACACTCGTGAAAAATTGCCACACAAATGCTAACAAGTTCAATTCTCAATAGTTAGAAGTGTCATCAACAACACAGCGCAGCTAGATGGATGTACCATACAGCAGGGAAAAGTGTCTCACACAGTCAGACTGTATTTTACTCTCTAGAGTTTCCCTAGCGCTGTGTGTTGTTCCTATAGAGAAACTCTCAACAGCTGTTTCTTTCTTTCTTTCACGCCAAGTTAATAAATCTTCTCGTGGCACAATGTTTCAACAGTGAAATTGAGATAGCAGCAAAAATATAAAGCTGCTGTTTCTAACCTAATAAAAAATCTCAATCAAATTCACAGAAGTCAGTGATCTGAACTAAACATTAACAATAAGCCCGCATGGCACTAAAAGAAAAAAAAAATCAGAATTTAAACAACCAGCAAAAAGCCAAAATAATACAGATCAGATTTCACTTACCCAGAAAATATATTCGAGACTAGCCAAATCAATCAGCTTTGGCATCCATATTCTTTCTAGCAGCTCTTGCATTTTCATACTCAAACTTCAAAACATTCCTAATATGGGAAGTATCCTTCACATAAAACATCCTTCCAAACATACTCTCCTCAATCATCGGAAAATACTTAGAAATCACATTAGTCACGACCCAATACCACCCGGCCCCAAGAAAAAACCCTAAAACAGCCCCAGCAAAAACCTGGGCAACCGTATGGTACCCTAAATAAACCCTAGAAAACATGGTCAACACAGCTAATGACCACGGAAAAAAATTAACAGCCCAATGATTCTTGATCTCCGACAACCCAATTCCATCAAGGGTCAACAAAGTGAAATAAACAGCGAAAAAGAACATGTACTGTGAATGGCTAGAAGGCCAGCCAAGAGAATCACACATGTCAAGAAGAGCACATGTTTCAGGTCGGGCTTGTTTGACGAATGTTTTAATGATTCCGTTGATGAATTGAGAAATAAGAAGACCAAGAGCGAAAAACATGCCATGGAGTTCACGACGGAATATGAAGTGAGTGAGGAAACCGCCTAGACTTATGAAGACAGGGATCAGTGATACCCATGCTAAGAAATGGCCTATTTGGTCTCCTTTTTGGTAGCGAACGAGAGTGAGGGTCACGGCTTTTAATGGCGTATTAGACATTTTTTTGAGAGTTAAAAGAGAGATCTAGATTTGTTTTTTTGGGGAAAGTGAGGAGAGGAAGGATGAGAATAGTCTAGCTGCATTTCTTTTATACTTTTTTTTTAAAAAAAAGTATTTTTAAAAGTATTTTTTTATTTTTTTCATCAAAATTATTTTTTTATATATTTTCAAATTTTTTTAATATACTAATATAAAAAATAATTTTTTTAAAAAATAAAAAATATTAATTTAATATATTTTAAAGTATAAAATATTTTAAAAAACAATTACTATCATAACATAAAAGATATATACTGAAAAAAATAATATTTTTGTTTTTTTTAGAAATTAGATATAAAAACACTAAAACTAGTGGGGTGTTTATTGTTTAGCTGATATTGTTTACGTATTCATAAAATAATATAGATGAAATTATGTATTTTCTAATAATTCATTTTATTCCTTGAATTTATATTTTGTGTGTTTTAATCCTAATTAAAGGCAAAGGCAAATTATATATGAATTCTTAGTCAAATATGAAATTGAAAGAAAGAGGATTAAAATAAAAAAAAGAAGTCAAACATGAATGACATGCTAGAGATTGCATGAAAAATATATTTAGATCCGAAATCTTTCAAAATAACATAATGTATACAATTTTAATCCCCTTAAATTTAAAAAAAAAAATCAATTACAATCCACGAGTTTATTTATGTTATTTTTTAATACCTGGTTAGAGAAAGAAAAGAGAGGCTTGTCGAAATCCAGTGATGTAAGAGAAAATCATCATCCACATCATTTCCACCTGCCAAAATAGATTTACATCCACAGGTTCCATGAGATGAGAGAGGATTTATGATAGTTGTTTAAAGCCTTGATGCATAAAAAGTTAGATATGAGCCAAGAAAGACAAAACTAAATCAGTTTAATTTCGTGTTTTGGACCCTTTTTGAGTACGTGGAGTTGATAGAATGGTTTGTAGATGTTGTAAATGTGTTTTTGGGTTGAAATAGCTTGAGAATTGGGTTTTTTTTTTTTTGCTAAAAGACTAGTTGCTCGATTTTCCGGCAAGATCTATTTTAGCATGTGATGTGTCGCCGATTAATTATTTTTTGAAAAAAATAAAAATAGACAACAAGTCATCCTTTTTTTATAAAAAAAATAAAAAATAAAAAAAGCTTAAGCCCGTGGGCCTAGGCTTGATAGCCCGCCAACACTTTTGATCTCTTCATTTGAGTGGTTCATGTATACTTGACTTTTTTTGGCTCTTTTTTTAGATTGAATATAAATTTAAGGAAAAAAATATTGAACCCGATCAAATTCATGATTCAGATCACGAGTTCGACGAGCTAAACCACAATAACTGGACTATTTTTTTATGGTATTGTTTTTTTTATTGATATCTTTTATTGATATAACTTTTCTTTAAATAATTTCGAAATTTATGTTTCATAATTTTCTTTTTCTTATTTAACCTTTTTTGGATAGAGATTTTTTTTATGATGTTATGTGTATTTGATTTTTGAAGACTATACTAATTCATCTACACACACACAAGAACTTTATTTTTGAAAATAAAAAATATTTATTTTTAGATAATATTTCTTATATGCACGCCTTACATGATATTTTTTTACTTTTATTTTATTTAATTAATTTAATATGTATTTCTATTTTTAATATTATTTGATTAAATAAAAAATAATTTTAATTAACAAATTCAGTATGTATAACCAGGTAAATATTTTATCTTGTAAAATTAGATTTCTTGATTTATATTTATCTTTTGATTTTTTTCAGTTTTATTTTTGGTTATTGTTAATATTTTTTTTTGTTAACATATATTATTCTCGATTTATTTAATTACATATATACACGAGTTTTTCAATTTATATTTTACAAAAATTATGAATAAATTTATGTTGAAAAGGCATGCATGTATAATTTTTTGTAAGAGAAAAAAACATTTGATATGTGGTGGAGCAGGATTAAATGGCTAGTAAGTATCTACAACAAATGGAATGTAAAAATAACATAAATGTATTTGATTGTATAGATAAATTTATCTTTGTAATAGTTTTGAACTTATTATTTAAAATAGAAATTACTAGTAGATTGTATTCTTTTAATTTTCATTGTCTTTGTTAAGAGGTGTATGGAAGAATTACTTTATTTATAATAATTTTATTATTTGACCTGATTTTATCCATTAAAGTCAAATAATGTGAATATTATATATAATAGTGAGTCAAAAAAATCTACAAAATAGATATCAGGAGTTAAAGTTCTTAAAACCTGGTTAACTTGACCTAACTCACGTAGCTTATACATTTCATTAAGTTTTTTGTTGTTCAAAGCTTAATTTGTTGTTGTATGTTATATTTGTTTATAATTGATCCATTATGTCTCCATTTTTTGTTACAACTTGCAATAAGTTTTGACCTAATTTATTGAACTTAAATCTTAGTTTTAATTAAACTCAATTCATGAAAATTAGCAATAAGCCTCACATGTGAATATTTGTAATATCTATAAAAACATTAACCCAACTTGATATATCTAACCCACTCCATTCTAAAAAAAATTAAATAAATCAATTTTACATGTAAAATATCATAAGTTTGGTTAGCTATAATTATAGATCTAAACCCGATCTAGTTGTATCTATAAACAACTCTAATCTTTGTTTTTTATATCCTTAAGACCATAACCAAATATTATTTCTCTTTTCTCTTTTTATCTCTCTATTTTATGATATAAATGTAAATAGCTATACTTTGAACACTATAAACTCTCTCAATATAAATTAGAATCCCATTTGTTTACTGGAAAGTAGTTTTTTTTTTAAAGTGATTTTCTTGAAAAGTGAATTCATGAAAAGGGAATTATTTTTTAATATTTGATAATATTAAGGAAAATAAGTTGGAAAATAATTTCTAGTGTTTGATTATGTTATGGAAAATGAGTTGGAAAATAGCTTAATAATATTTTATTTTTTAAAGTTTATTAAAATAATGAGGAGCAAATCTTACAAATTAAAAAGTTGAATAAGAATGAAATTGAAAAAAAAATCTAATTTTATAAATTATTTCAACTAAAATAAATAATAATCAAAATAATGGAGATCAAATCTAACAAATAAAAAATTGAAAGATGATGAAATTAAAATAATTATAATTATAATTTCATAAATATTTCAAATAAAATAAGTAAAAATAAAAAGCAAATAAAAATTTTAATTAAAAAAATAATTAGAGAAAAACAAATAACAATCATAAAAATAAGGACCAAAGTTAATATAAAAATCAAATTAAATAAAATTTTAAGGGATGAAATTAAAAAAATTAAAAAATAAATATCAATAAAAGTTTGAGGATGAAATTTGATATAATCAGCAAATAATATAATAATTTTAAATTTTTTACAACTTTTAAAAAGTATTTTCCATCCAAAATAAAAGGAAAACACTTTATTAAAAATCAAGATAAATTTTTCTTTAACTGAAAAGTATTTTTTATTGACTAATTTTTCTAATGATAAATAAATATAAAAAAATTTAAAAAATAATTTTCAAAAACTACTTTTCAAACAAATAAACATCTCTAAATTCAATTACAAGTGCATTTAGATACAAAAGTTGAGTGCAATGGTTTAACTGCTAATTATAACTATTTTCAAATGAAAATAATATTTTAAAGTTTATATACTTAACAAAAAAATATTTATTAATCCATGTTCAGACACTTTTTTTTCAAATAATAATTACTTCTTTCTTATCTTAAATAATAACTTAACTCTTTTATGTCAATTAGCGATTAACTAATATAATTATCGCATTGTAAGATTTATTTAATGGCTTCTTAACTTAACAAATTACATTATGGTTAATTGCAAACTATATGACTGCACTTCAATTATTATTATTATTGTTATTATTCGGAAAAGAACACTTTATTCATCTGATAATAATATAATTGATACTTATTATATCGTGAAAATTGATCTTATTATTTTACAAGTTAACTAATTATGTAAAATTATTATAACTATCAAGTATAATCTCAACAAAATATCTTTCTTACTTTAATAAAAAAAAACTATTTATTTAACAAAAATAAAAATGATTTACATCTAAGCATCTGTCCTTTATTTCATTGTTATCCTGTAATTTTAAAGACACTATAGTCATAGTTTCTTATCATTTTTCTATAATTCAGACAAGCAAAAAGAATACACCTGCACAGAAAAACTTACTCTTCCAAAAGCTTTCAAAGCATTGTCCAAGGCACAGCTATCTTAACAAAACAGAGGCCTTATTTTAAACGCCCATTAACTTAGTACATGTTCGAGCATGAAAATTTTTATTATCGGCTAAGCTTGGTAAGGAAGCTTTCATTACTTTTTTTTTCAAATTAGTCCTTTTACCTTAAACAATGTTCATGGAATAATCCTCATAGTTACATTTCTTTTTTAATAAAAAACGACAATCAAGTAAAATTTATTCGTTGACATTAAATCCAGATGAAGATTGTGCATATGAGCATAATTTCATTTTTTTTCTAGATAAATCAAGGAATTTATTATCGATTCAATTTATCATAAAAATTATATGTTGTTCTATGTTTTATAAACATAACATTTTTGCAATTTATCAGTGTTAACGGAGTTCAACAATGCTTTATTAGTGTTAACGGAGTTCAACAATGCACCTTCTTATGTTCCACCTCTTAGAAATCATCTAAATTTCAGTTGGAAGAGTAATAATGCACAAACTTCACCACCACAGTTTCAAGCACACCATAACTTCCAAAATTCTTATGGATATGCACCTTCTTATACTCCACCTCTTAGAAGTAATTTTGAGGAAACTTTGTATGCATTCATTGAAAAGCAAGAGACAATCAACACTCAACTTACTCAAAGCATAATAGATTTTAAAGACACTCTTGCAAAATTCACATCTGCTCTTAGTTTTCAAGAGCAAGGTAAGTTTCCATCTCAACCACAACAAAATCTCAAGGGGCAATACGATGCAAATGCAAGTAGTCCTGGAAGTCAACACATGGATCAAGTCAAATCAGTCATCACTCTTTATAGTGGTAAGGTTATTCAAAAACCAATTCTTGAATCTTATTTGTTGTCACCAAGTCAAGAGTTGGCCACCCACTCAAGATGATGAGTCAATCTCTAAGGGTAAGGAAGGGGTTGAATCTGAACATTGCAAAGAAAAGACTAATTCCCCTCCAACACTTCCAATTTCTCATGCCATGACCAATCAGGAAGAAATCGAGGATGAAAAAGGCACCGAAAATATTGATGCAGATCTTTTATCAAAAGTGACAATAGATTCGACACCCAACATCACAACTATCAATGATTACTTTCCTGATGAATCTTTACTTTCTCTTAGTTTAATGCCTTGGTTTGCTAAAAATATCAATTTTCTTGCTTCAGGATTTTTGCCAGCTCATTGGAGTACCGAAGAATTTTTTTTTTTTTAGCAATGTGCAAAATTTCTATTGGGATGACCCCTACTTATTCAATTATTGTCCTGATCAAATATTTCAAAAATGCATTCTCGACAATGAGGTAAGTAATTTCATTAAATTTTGTCACTCTAAGGCACGTGTGGATCATTTCTCGTCAAAAAAGAGGATTGTAGAAATCTTATAGAGTGGATTTTACTGGCCCACCAT
>NW_011500256.1:215555-219216 GCF_000495115.2 Populus euphratica
GTGTTGAATTGGGAAAAATGTCATTTTATGGTAACAAACGGCATTGTACTTGGTCACATTTTATGCTTAGCATAATATTAAAAAGAAAATAAAAACAAAGTAGATAAGTTTGGTTTCGTAGCCTCCTTGACTTAAGCAAATAAGCCCGAAGGGGTGTTTGAACACCTAGTACCCTAAAGTCAACTGACTTGGGAGTTATTGGCCCAGTGCTTGTTACATGGGTTGAGGAGAAAGCTTAAGGGAATCAAACACTGCACTATCTACATATCAGTATTTGCAACCCGAGTTACTAAGCTCGTAGGGGTGTCTCAACACCTGATGCCCTAAGACCAACTGGTCTGGGAGTCATTAGCCGAAAGCTCGTTACATGGGTTCAGGATACATTGTGCTATAAATTCTTGCTTTCAAAAAAAAAGAAAAAGAAAAAGATAACAATCCCAACCCAAGGAAGTTAACTTTAAACATTAGAACAAAAATTTTGTTTTCTTCCATGAAAAGCTCCATAGCTATGTTTTGATTTATTGAGCACCGAAAGAAGGTTTACTAATATCTTGTTTAAGAGGTATTAAGCAGATATATAAATTTAATGAGAGTTTGTTTATCTGGATAGATTAATAGAAGTTAAATGATGAATGCCTTGCTTTGTGGTATTTGCAAATTATTTTTCTATTTTAATGCTTTGATTACTAGGGACTAGTAATAAGCTGGTTGGGGGGTGTGATTAGTACTTAAAAGTGCATTCTCATTAAGGATTTATGTCATCATATTGCACCTAAAGTATCATTAAATTCCCTAACAAAAGCATGTTTTATATTAGCAAGTCTAAAAATATAATATACCTTTAATTCATGGTAAATGTTCATCCTAAATGCAGGTCTATCACATAAATAAAAGGATTGATTGATGAGTTTAAGGATTGAAATTGAAAGGATAAAAAGAAGGCCAAACTTAGCAAAGTGTTGCTGGTGCATTCCAAACTCGAACACCGTTCAGTAATTTGATCATATCTGGAGCTGTAGATATCAGATTTAGGTCTATTTTATATCGATGGAAAGGTAAGATATAGACCTACAACTTTCATATGAAGTCAAAGACTCAGTTCTGCCGTTTTCAAGCCCAAATCTTAGCAACAACGAAGACATCGGAAGCTGTCCTGCAGCTCAAGCACTATTCAGTTTTTGGCTCATATCTTGAGTTCTAGAAGTCCAAATGAGCTCTGGTTTTTTTTGCTGGAAAGCTGAGACAATTGCCCACAACTTCCACAATTCAGTTGGCTATAATTCTGATGTGAGCAATGACGTTTTGGCCAGCCAACAATATCAATAATCAACCCACAATATAAAAAAACCAGCAGCCATTAATGTCAAAAACCAGCCACCAAATCAATGGATGCCCACCAATTCTTCAATCAATCAATAGTTCTGAAACTTAGCCTATAAAAGGAGGCATTGTCCATGTATTTAGTCATATTAATTTTCAGATCAAAGTTATCTTCTTGCTTTCTCTCTACATCTTTGTAATGTTCAAGTTTTCTTTTATGCTATAGTAATCTCTTGTTTATGCTCTTTCATTTCCTTTCCTATACTTAGTTAGCTTATATTATGTTTATGTTCTTATATTGTTTATTTGTGTTTTTCTCCTTCTTAATGTTTAGCTAAGTTAATTATGTCAAGGTGAAAAGGTTTCTCTAATGGTGTTAGAATAGGTATAATATAAACTCAACATGAGCTTTAAATGTTTATATCCAAGAAAGATTGTTATTAACATGTTTTATCTTTTTATCTTACTAATTCTTAATACCTTGCTTATTAAATGTTTAATTTAGATTTGTGTTGTATAATATTTGGTACATCAAATGCTTGATCTTTCATAGTTTTCGGCCGAAATCGTTATTATGATAGAAACTTGATTTGTTGTTAACATAAACTAGCAACATGAATGCTTGATGATATTTATAAGTATGGTAGTACTTAGATAAGATAATTAATATGATCATGTTAGTAATTTATAATGAGCTAATAACGAGAAATCATCCGATTAGAACCTCCTTTATGTGTAGTTTCTAGTTGAGTAATAAAAAGAGTTTATATTATATTTATTTGAAATACCATTAGTCAATCCTATAACCTTGACATATGTTTTGTTATTGTTTAATCCTTACATCAATATTACATCCCAAAACTTTCTTCAACTCGTTTTCTGTTATTATTCTCTTCAACTCTTTTTCTTTATTTGTAATTTATATAATTCACCTCCCTATGGTTCGACCCCGGTCTTGCCGGGTTATTTTACTTTGACACTCCTGCACTTGGGATAAGACATCAACTCTTTGATCGTGTCACATACCATTAGTGGAATCTCTAACCTTGACATTTGTTATTATCATTGTTTAATCGTTACATTAATATTCCATCTCAGAGTTCTCATCATCATCATCTTCTTCTTCTTCTTCTCTTTCTTTATTATTATTATTATTAGTACTACTACTACTATTATTATTATTATTGCTGTTATTACTATTATTATTGCTGTTATTGTTATTGTTATTGTTGTTGTATTATTGTTATTTATAATTTGTACAATTAATCTCCCTGTGGTTCAACCCCGGTCTTACCGGGTTATTTATTACTTCGACACTCCTGCACTTGGGAGAAGACATCAACCTTTTAGTCGTGTCAGTAGAATAGGAGGGGTGGAGGAACACAGGAAAATGACAGACACAAGAAAGAAAAGGAGGAAGAAAGGAGAGGGAGGGAAATCTTTTGAAAAGAACAAAAAACAGAGACCAAAAAGAGAAGAACTAAACAGAAGCAGATGAGGAAGAAAAAATAGAGGTTGGTGTCTCTATACTGGGAAAAAGAAGAAAAAAATGCAACAAACACTATCTGCTATCGTCATATTGACCATAAGCAATCATTGGCTTCCTCTCCACCACCACTAGTATCACTATGAGTGTATGCCATTACCATTGGCTTCGACAGCATTTTCGCAACTCGGTTTTTTCTCGTCGTCTTTGTGTATTCAATTCCCTTTTTGCATTTCTATTGTTTAAGTAAATTATAATTCATTTAATCATTGGCTTCCTCTCCCCCACCACTAGTATCCCTATGAGTGTATGCCATTACCATTGGCTTCGACAGCATTTTCGCAACTCGGTTTTTTCTCGTCGTCTTTGTGTATTCAATTCCATTTTTGCATTTCTATTATTCAAGTAAATTATAATTCACTTAAATAGTAACTACTTCCATTTGCATAAGCATGCACGTGTAAGTGTGCCTTTTGTTTTCCTAGCGGGTCAATGGCTTCGGTGATTGATACTTAAAAGTGTATTTTTATCAAGGTTTTATATATCATTTTGCATTTGAAGTATCAATAACTCCTCAACTAAAACATGTTTTATAATAATATATCTAATAATATAAGATACCTTTAATTTATGGTAAATATTCATTTTAATGCAGGCCTATCACATAAATGAAAGGATTGATTGATGACTTTAAGAACTTAAATTGCAAGGCCAAAGAGATGACCAAAATTAGAAAAGAGATGTCGGTGCAATCCAAACCAGAACACTATTTTGTAATTGGGTCATATTTGGAGCTGTAGATCTTAGATTTAGGTCTACTTTATATGGATGGAAAGGTAAGACATAGACCTACAA
>NW_011500256.1:226769-227212 GCF_000495115.2 Populus euphratica
AAAAATACACTTTTAAGTACTAATCAACGACCTTATATGTAAGACACATTTTGGATATTAAATTATTAATGTTAGAATGATTAGCTTTTACCTAAATAAGATAAGGATCTCTTTACCAAAGAGAACTTTTCTTAAACCATAGAAGGCCAAAAACTAGAAAACACAATAAGACTGTAGATTTTATCAGATAATAGCTTATCTTAAGTAAAGTGTATTTGAGGTGCTAATACATTTTGTTTAAGCAACCAGTTCCAGTACCTGATTGACACGACTAAAAGGTTGATGTCTTCTCCCAAGTGCAGGAGTGTCGAAGTAATAAATAACCCGGCAAGACCGGGGTCGAACCACAGGGAGGTTAATTGTACAAATTATAAATAACAATAATAAAACAACAATAACAACAACAACAATAGTAATAATAATAATAATAATAATAATAATAA
>NW_011500256.1:228028-230390 GCF_000495115.2 Populus euphratica
AATACCTCTTTACAAGATATTAATAAACCTTTCTTTTGTGCTTAATGTATCAACACATAATTATGGGGCTTTTCTTGGAAGAAAATAATTTTTTTTTTGAATAATATAGGCCTGCATTAAAAATAGACATTTACCACAATTTATAGGTATCTTATATTATTAGATACATTCTTATAAAACATATTTTAGTTAAGGAGTTATTGATACTTCAAGTGCAAAATGATGATATAAAACCATGATAAAAATGCACTTTTAAGTACTAATCACTGATCTTTGAGACCAGTTAGGGTTCTTAGTGACCAAAATACTAGGTGGCGATTCCTATTTTAGTTTTTCAATTAATAAAAAACAAGAATTCCTTATCTTCTCACATTTGCCACATAAATACATTAGATAAGATTTTAAGGGTGGTTGTTTTCGTCGCGACGCCGCATACGTGCGATAGTTATAATATATAATAAACTCTCCTTGTAACAAACTTTTACAATTAGATCATGCAACCACATCTCAATTTTTTTTTTTAAAATAAACCCTTTAAAAAACTACCCAACACTTGGATGAAAACATAAAATTAATATTTTCATTATAATGCATAGAAAATTTTTATTTTTATTTTTGTAGACTTGAATATTTTTAAAAAACTACCCAACACCTAGAACTCAATATTTTTTTTCTTCATTATTTCCTCTTTGTAAATTTATAAAATAAGTTGCATAAACAAAAAAAAAGAGTTTACAGTTAAGTTCTACTATATATTAATGAAAAATTCTAATTGAATGAAACAATGTTTATTTTGGAAGTCCAATCACACTTTTGAAAAATTTTAAATTTTTTAACCCAAGTGTGGTTTTGGCATAGTTGCCAGACCTAGATACGGGTCTGAAATGGTTGATAGGCCCAAACGATTAGGTCTAGACCCAAGTTCGTGGGTTGACAATTATGCTAGACCTTAGGCACGTGAAAATGATAAACATGTCTAATTTGACAAACAACAAACAAAGAGAATAATTGTGTACTTTAGTTGTCAAGAGAAAGAAAAAAAAGAGAAAAACAATTAATCACCGATGAAAATCCAACCATTATCTATTTATACGTGCCACACCATGTGGAAGAGGGTACAACGACGCATTTAGTTAGGCTGCGAATGACTAGATTTGGCTACCAGAAAGCATCATATGCATCTCCTTAATGGTGCGAGCACCGCCCACTCCCTAGGGTGTGAGGAACATGTGCCCGTAGCTTTTCAATTTAAAAATAACAAGTGTATCATGAAAATACTAAAACACCCCTGACACGACCAAAAGATTAATGTCTTCTCCCAAGTGCAGGAGTGTTGAAGTAATAAATAACCTAGCAAGACTGGGGTCGAACCACAGGGGTTGAACTATTAATTTGATGACTAATTAATGAGTGAGTGACCAACTCTTGACTTGGTGACAATCCTTATCTTCTTTTGTCTGCCCAAAATGTCATTGATAACGTCAAAATTGGAGCCACTTGAAAACATGAAAGTTGTATGAAATTGTCTCAGTTTTCTTGTGTAAGAAATTCAGCTTATTAAGACTTCTAGAACTCCAAATATGGCCAAAATACTGAACAATACTCGGGCTGGAGGACAGATTCGAGCTTCTTTGTTGTTGCAATAATTTGGAGTTGAAAATGGCCTTTTTAGATCTTGGGCTCCCTATAAAAGTTGTAGGACTATGTCTTACCTTTCCATCCATATAAAGTAGACCTAAATCTGAGATTTATAGCTCCAGATATGACCCAATTACCGAATAGTGTTCCAGTTTGGATTGCACTAACATCTCTTTTCTAAGTTTGGCCATCTCTTTATCCTTTCAATTTCAGTTCTTAAATTCATCAATCAATCCTTTCATTTATGTGATAGGCCCGCATTTAAAATAAATATTTACCACAAATTAAAGGTATCTTATATTATTAGATATATTATTATAAAACATGTTTTAGTTAAGGAGTTATTGATACTTCAAGTGCAAAATGACGATATAAAACCTTGATAAAAATAAACTTTTAAGTATCAATCACACCCCCCAACTAGCTTATTACTAGTCCCTAGTAATGAAAACGTTAAAATTGAAAAATACTTTGCAAATTCCACAAAGCAAGGTAGTTGACACGACTAAAATGTTGATGTCTTCTTCCAAGTGCAGGAGTGTCGAAGTAATAAATAACCCAGCAAGACCGGGGTAGAACCACAGGGAGGTTAATTGTACAAATTAAAAACAACAACAATAGTAACAACAACAACAATAGTAATAGTAGCAATAATAATAATAATAATAATAATAATAATAATAATAATAATAATAATAATAATAATACTAGTACTAATAATAAT
>NW_011500256.1:230427-232985 GCF_000495115.2 Populus euphratica
AATAATAATAGTAGTAGTAGTAGTAGTAGTAGTAGTAGTAGTAGTACTAATAATAATAATAATAAAGAAAGAGATGGAGAAGAAGAAGAAGAAAATGAGAACTTTGAGATTGAATATTAATGTAAGGATTAAAGAATGATAATAACAAATGTCAAGGTTAGAGGATCCACCAATGGTATGTCAAACAAGTATAGTATAAACTCTTATTATTTAATTGGAAACCACACACAAAGGAGGTTCCAATCTGATTATAGATTGTTAACATGATTACATTAGTCATCTTATTCAATTAATGTTAATACTTGTAAAACTCGTCAAGCATTCGTGATTATAACTTATGTTAACAACAAATCAAGTTTCTTTCATAGCTCAAGTGTCGGTTATACCATACAATATGGGCTATGAAAGTACCAAATATTTGTTGTACCAAGTGTTATACAACATAAATCAAGATTAGTCATTTATCAAGCAAAGTATTAAATAGTGAACAAGATAACAAATACAAAACATGTTAGTATCAAACATTAAAGTCCATATTGAGTTTACACTATACTTATTCTTACACCATTAGTGTAACCTTTTCAGCTTGACATAATAAACTTAGCTAGACATAATGAAAAAAAGAAAAATAAATAAACAAAATAAGAACATAAATAAGATAAAAGTTAGCTAAGTAAATGAAAGGAAATGAAAGGCATAAACTTGATATTAATGAAAGCAAAGCGTAAACATTACAAAAAATACAAAGAGAGAAAGCAAAAACATGATCTTGATCTGGAGACCAAGATGCCTAAATGCATGGCAAATGCCTCCTTTTATAGGCCAAAATTGGGAACTATTGATTTGATGACTAATTGATGAGTGGGTGACCAACTCTTGACTTGGTGACAATCCTTATCTTCTTTTGTCTGCCCAAAATGTCATTGATAACGTCAAAATTAGAGCCACTTGAAAACATGAAAGTTGTATGAAATTGTCTCAGCTTTCTTGTGTAAGAAATTCAGCTTATCAAGACTTCTAGAACTCTAAATATGGCCAAAATACTGAACAGTACTTGGGCTGGAGGACAGATTCGGGCTTCTTTGTTGTTGCAATAATTTGGAGTTGAAAATGGCCTTTTTAGATCTTGGGCTCCATATGAAAGTTGTAGGGCTATGTCTTACCTTTCCATCCATATAAAGTGGACCTAAATATGAGATCTATAGCTCCAGATATGACCCAATTACCGAATAGTGTTCCGGTTTGGATTGCACCGACATCTCTTTTCTAAGTTGGGCCATCTCTTTATCCTTGCAATTTAAGTTCTTAAAGTCATCAATCAATCCTTTCATTTATGTGATAGGCCTGCATTTAAAATGAACATTTACCATAAATTAAAGGTATCTTATATTATTAGATATTATTATAAAAGATGCTTTAGTTAAGGAGTTATTAATACTTCAAGTGCAAAATGATGATATAAAACCTTAATAAAAATGCACTTTTAAGTACTAATCAGTAGTCATCATTTATCTTCCATTAATCTATCCAGATAAACAAACTCTCATTAAATTTATATACCTGCTCAATACCTCTTAACAAGATATTCATAAACCTTTCTTTTGTGCTCAATGTATCAACACATAATTATGGGGTTTTTCTTGGAAGAAAACAAAATTTTTGTTCTAATGTTTAAGGTTAACTTCCTTGGGTTGGGATTATTATTTTTATCTTTTTTTTTAATATTTTTACATATAATTTAAAAACATCATGCATCTTTAACCCATGTAACAAGCTTTCAGCTAATGACTCCTAGACCAGTTGGTCTTAGGGCATTAGGTGTTAAGACACCCCTACGAGCTTAGTAACTCGGGTCACAGATACTTATATGTAGATAGTGCAATGTTTGATTCCCTTAAGCTTTTCTCCTCAACCCATATAACAAGCATTGTGCCAATAGCTCCCAAGTCAGTTGACTTTAGGGTATTAGGTGTTAAAACACCCCTTCAGGCTTAATTGCTTAGGTTAGGGAGGTTACGAAACCAAACTTATCTACATTTTTATTATTATCATTTTTTCTTTTTTTCTTTTTTTAATTATATACTATCACTTTCCCTTAATTGTTACCTTTAACAAAAGAACATAAATAATGTAATAATCTAATATGCAACCCACAATCATATGTTAAAGTGTGTCTGTGTAAATTAAGGTTTAAGAATACATGTTAAATAAATATATGAGCAGAATTAAGTGATAACAGTGTGAGAGTTTGTAAATCTGAATATTTCAAGAAGTATTATGATAAACCTTGTTACAAATGATACTAAGATGCGTCTCAGGAGTCATAAAAATTTCTCCTTACTCTGCCATCATAGTAACAACAAGTTTGTAAATAAAGATTGTTTAAAGGTCGAAAGATAAAGTATAGAAGATATCACCTGAAATAACGAACACTGACAAACCTGAAACACACTGAAACAAATATAAAAAACAACAAAACACAATAATAAAACCAAAAGACACAAAGATTCACAAATGAAGGCTCAAATCCAATCTAAGGTTTTTACAGCTTTCCTTAG
>NW_011503487.1:0-10337 GCF_000495115.2 Populus euphratica
TCTTGGACGTAAAACCAAGGAAGATGTGAGCCACAATCACAACTACCTGTACATACACATGCTTTTTTTTTTAAAGTAAATAAATAAATAAATAAAAAGAGAGAGAGAGAGTGTGAGACTCCAGCTGGCCTACATATAGGTGTTAGGATTGCCTTTCTAATTTCTCATCTATAAAACCCTCTTTTCCTTCCTTCTCATCTATAAAACCCTCTCTTCCTTCTTTTCATTTCTACTCAACCCATACATTCAACAAATACAGAAGTGTGTAGAAATGGCAAGTTCCTCAGGTCATCATATAAAAAGTATTTGTGTTTTTGGTGGATCTAGTCCTGGGAAAGAAAGGGAGTTTTTAGAATCAGCAAATCATCTTGGTGAAGTGCTAGCTAAGAGAAAGATTCATTTAGTGTATGGGGGAGGCAGTCTTGGGTTAATGGGAGGTGTGTCAATAGCTGTATTTTTAGGAGGTAGTCAAGTTTTGGGGGTTGTTCCTGAAGCTTTCGCACAAGGGGACATCATTGGAAAAACAATTGGAGAGGAACTTCAGGTCTCCACAATATCGGCTCGAATGAATGCAATGTTTAACCATGCTGATGCCTTCATTGCTTTACCAGGTGGTCTAGGTACATTGGAAGAGATCTTTTATATTTCCTCTTGGGCTCAACTGCACATTCACCATAAACCCATAGGTTTGTTAAATGTTAATGGTTATTATGATAAGTTGTTGTCTTTTCTTGATCATGCTGTGGAACAAGAATTTCTAACATCTTCTGCACGATAAATCATAATCTCAAATGCTACTGCTGAAGAATTGATTGACCAACTACAATCTTTCATTCCTGTAATTGATCCTTCCATGAGTCGCATAAATTGGTCAACTATGGAAAGCTGTAAAAAGCTTAGATTGGATTTGAGCCTTCATTTGTGAATCTTTGTATCTTTTGGTTTTATTATTATATTTTGTTGTTTCTTATATTTGTTTCAGTGTGTTTTAGGTTTGTCAATGTTTGTTATTTCAGGTGATATCTTCTATACTCTATCTTTCTACCTTTAAACATTGAGAACAATGTCTTGTTTTAGTTGGGGGGAGAGGGTAGTAGCTAAAAAAGAAAAACTGTGTTTTCTATTTCATAAAGCATGTGCAAAATTGTTGTTACTATGATGGCAGAGTAAGGAGAACTTTTATGACTCTTAAGACGTATTTTACTAATCATTCGTAACAAGGTCTATCATAATACTTCTTAAAATATTCAGATTTACAAACTCTCGCATTGTTATCACTTAATTCTGCTCATATACTTATTTAACATGTATTCTTAAATCTTAATTTACACACACACACTTTAACATATGATTGTGGGTTGCATATTGGATTATTACATTATTTATGTTCTTGTGTTAAAGGTAACAACTAAGGGAAAGGGATTGTATATAATTAAAATAATAATAATAATAATAATAATAATAAAAATGTAGATAAGTTTGGTTTCGTAGCCTCCCTAACCTAAGCAATTATGCCCGAAGGGGTGTTTTAACACCTAATACCCTAAAGTCAACTGACTTGGGAGCTATTGGCCCAACGCTTGTTACATGGGGTGAGGAGAAAAGCTTAAGGGAATCAAACATTGCACTATCTACATATCAGTATCTGCGACCCGAGTTACTAAGCTCGTAGGGGTGTCTTAACACCTAATGCCCTAAGACCAACTGGTCTGGGAGTCATTAGCTCAAAGCTCGTTACATGGGTTAAAGATGCATGATGTTTTTAAAGTATATGTAGATAGAGTTAAAAAAAAAAAAGAGACAAAAAAAGACAAAAATAGTAATCCCAACTCAAGGAAGTTAACCTTAAACATTAGAACAAAAATTTTGTTTTCTTCCAAGAAAAGCCCCATAATTATGTGTTGATATATTGAGCACAAAAGAAATGTTTATGAATATCTTGTTAAGAGGTATTGAGCAGGTATATAAATTTAATGAGAGTTTGTTTATCTAGATAAATTAATGGAAGTTAAATGATGAATACCTTGCTTTGTGGAATTTGCAAATTGTTTTTCTACTTTAACGCTTTGATTACTAGGGACTAGTAATAAGCTAGTTGGGGGTGTGATTAGTACTTAAAAGTGCATTTTTATCAAGGTTTTATTTCATCATTTTGCACTCGAAGTATCAATAACTCCTTAACTAAAGCATGTTTTATAATAACGTATCTAATAATATAAGATACCTTTAATTCATGGTAAATATTCATTTTAAATGCAGGCCTATCACATAAATAAAAGGATTGATTAATGAATTTAAGAACTGAAATTGAAGGATAAAGAGATGGCCAAACTTAGAAAAGAGATGTCGGTGCAATTCAAACCAGAACACTGTTCGGTAATTGGGTCATATCTGGAGTTATAGATCTTAGATTTAGGTCTACTTTATATGGATGGAAAGGTAAGACATAGGCCTATAACTTTCATATGGAGCCCAAGATCTAAAAAGACCATTTTCAAGTCCAAATTATAGCAACAACAAAAAAAGCCCGAATCTGTCCTCCAGCTCGAGCACTATTCAGTATTTTGGCCATATATGGAGTTCTAGAAGTCAAAATGAGCTGAAGTTTTTACACAAGAAAGCTAAGACAATTTCCTACAACTTTCATGTTTCAAGTGGCTCCAATTTTGATGTTATCAATGACGTTTTGGGCAGACAAGAGAAGATAGGGATTGTCACCAAGTCAAGAGTTGGGCACCCACTCATCAATTAGTCATCAAATCAATAGTTCCCAATTTTGGCCTATAAAAGGAGGCATTTGCTATGCATTTAGGCATCTTGGTTTCCAGATCAAGATCATGCTCTTGCTTTCTCTCTTTGTATTTTTTGTAATGTTTATGCTTTGCTTTCATTAATATCAAGTTTATGCCTTTCATTTCCTTTCATTTACTTAGTTAACTTTTATCTTAATTATGTTCTTATTTTGTTTATTTATTTTTCTTTCTTTCATTATGTCTAGCTAAGTTTATTATGTCAAGGTGAAAAGGTTACACTAATGGTGTAAGAATAAGTATAGTGTAAACTTAATATGGACTTTAATGTTTGATACTAACATGTTTTGTATTTGTTATCTTGTTCACTTTTTAATACTTTGCTTATTAAATGACTAATCTTGATTTATGTTGTATAACACTTGGTACAACAAATGCTTGGCAGATTTATAGCCTATACTGTATGGTATAACCGACACCTGAGCTATGAAAGGAACTTGATTTGTTGTTAACATAAGTTATAATCATGAATGCTTGACGAGATTTACAAGTATTAGCATTAATCGAATAAGATGACTAATGTAATCATGTTAACAATATATAATCTAATTGGAACCTCTTTTATATGTGGTTTCCAATTGAATAATAAGAGTTTATACTATACTTGTTTGACATACCATTAGCGGATCCTTTAACGTTCACATTTGTTATTATCATCGTTTAATCCTTACATTAATATTCCATCTCCAAGTTCTCATCTCCTTCTCTTTCTTTATTACTACTACTACTACTACTACTACTACTACTACTACTACTATTATTATTATTATTATTATTATTATTATTATTAGTGTTGTTATTGTTATTGTTATTATTGTTATTGTTATTGTTATTATTGTTGTTTATAATTGTTGTTTATAATTTGTACAATTAATCTACCTGTGGTTCGACCCCGGTCTTGCTGGGTTATTTATTACTTCAATACTCCTGCACTTGGGAGAAAACATTGATCTTTTCATCGTGTCAAGTTTTTGGCGCCGTTGCTAGGGAGGTAAGTTTTGTATAAATTATAATATTTATTTTATTTTCACTTTTCACTTTTCTTGTATATAACTTTGTTTCTTTTGTCTTGTTTATTCTTCTTTTGTTTTCTTCCTTTTATTCTATTCCTATACTTGCATGAGAGTGTGGTCACGTACATCAAGTGGTAGACTTTGTAGGGTATCCTCATCATTTTCAAAAAATATGGCCGAAGAAGATAATCAATCACTTCATAATGAGAATAACCATGCTAGAACATTTAGAGACCACATGAATCCCACAAGAACAAGTGCACCATCATGCATAGTTTTTCCTCCTGATGCATCTCATTTTAATTTTAAACCAGGTATTATTCAACTTTTACCTTCTTTTCATGGCTTAGAATTGGAAAATCCATACTTGCATTTAAGGGAATTTGAGGAGGTTTGGAACACATATAATGATTCAAATTGTAGCATAAACACCATCAAATTAAAGCTTTTTCCTTTTTCATTAAAAGATAAAGCTAAAACATCGCTACAAAATTGGAGACCAGGATCCATTCGTGCTTGAGATGAAATGCAACATCAGTTTTTAAAGAAGTTTTTCTCATCTCATAGAACAAACTCTTTCAAAAGACAAGTCACCACTTTCACTCAAAAACCAGGAGAAACATTTTACCAATGTTGGGATAGGTATCGAGACTAGCTTAGTATTTTCCCTCATCATGGTTTTGAAACATGGAGATTGGTTTCACATTTTTATGAAGGGTTAACACCTAAAGATAGGCAAATGGTTGAATTGACGTGCAATGGAACTTTTGAAGATAAAGACCCTGATGAAGCAATGGAGTACTTAGACTTGTTAGTTGAAAATGCACAAAATTGGGATACCACGGGTACTTATGAGGCACCGAGTAAAACTCAACCTTATACATCTAGTGGAGGTATGTACAACCTTAGAGAAGATCATGACCTTCAAGCCAAGTTTGCATCTTTAGCTAGAAAAGTCGAGGCACTAAAATTGGAAAAGAGTGGTCAATTAAAATCTGTTGAAAACATTGTGCGTCAAATATGTGAAACAAATGAACACTCAACCAATAACTATCTAACCTTGCTTTCTTTTAAGGAATGTCTTCATGAACAAGCCCATGCTTTAAATAGTTTCCAAAGGGCCAACCACAACCCTTACTCACAAACATACAACCCTGGTTGGAGAAATCACCTAAAGTTCAGTTGAAAGAGTGCTAACACTAATGTACAAACTTCACAACCACCGTTTCAAGCACACCACAATTTCCAAAATTCTTATAGATATGCACTTCCTTATGCTCCACCTCCTGGAAGAAATCTTGAGGAAACATTGCATGCATTCATTGAAAAGCAAGAGACAATCAATACTCAACTTGCTCAAAACATGACATATTTTAAAGATACTTTTGCAAAATTAACATCTGCTCTCAGTTTCCAAGAGAAAGGTAAGTTTCCATCTCAACCATAACAAAATCCTAAGGGGCAATACAATGCAAATGCAAGTAGTTTTGATAGCCAACATATGGATCAAGTCAAATCAGTCATTACTTTTCGCAGTGGTAAAGTTATTGAAAAACCCTCTCTTGAACCTTATGAGAAAGATCAATCTCTGAGGGTAAGGAAGGGGTTGAATCTGAAAATTGCAAAGAAAAGACTGATTCCCCGCCAGCACTTCCATTTCCTCATACCATGACTAAACAAAGAAAAGCCAATCACAATTCTGAAATCTTCGAAACTTTCAAAGAGGTAAGAATCAATATACCTTTGCTGGATGCTATTAAACAGGTTCCTTCCTATGCTAAATTTTTGAAAGATTTATGCACTGTGAAGAGGAAACTGAATGTGAAAAAGAAAGCCTTTTTAGCCGAACAAGGAATTGCCATTCTTCAGAACAATAATGCTTTGAAATATAAAGACCCTGGTTGTCCTATAATTTCTTGCTTTATTGGAGGCTAGAAAATTAAAAGAGCCATACTTGATCTTAGTGCTAGTGTGAATTTACTTCCATATTCAGTTTTTCAGAGTCTCAATCTAGGTGAGTTAAAACCAACTTCTATATCTCTTTTACTTGCCGATAGATATGTAAAAGTGCTTAGAGGAATAATTAAAGATGTGTTAGTACAAGTGACACGACTAAAAGGTTCATGTCTTCTCCCAAGTGCAGGAGTGTCGAGTAATAAATAACCCGGCAAGACCGGGGTCGAACCACAGGGAGGTTAATTGTACAAATTATAAACAACAATTATAAAACAACAATAACAACAACAATAACAACAACAACAACAACAACAACAACAACAATAATAATAATAATAATAATAATAGTGGTAGTAGTACTAATAATAATAATAATAATAATAATAATAATAATAATAATAAAGAAAGAGAAGAAGAAGAAGATGATGATGATGAGAACTTAGAGATGGAAAATTAATATAAGGATTAAACAATAATAATAACAAATGTCAAGGTTAGAGGTTCCACTAATGGTATATCAAACAAGTATAGTATAAACTCTTATTATTGAATTGGAAACCACACACAAAGGAGGTTCCAATCAGATTATATATTGTTAACATGATTACATTAGTCAGCTTATTCAATTAATGCTAATACTTGTAAATCTCGTCAAGCATTCATGATTATAACTTATGTTAACAACAAATCACGTTTCTTTCATAGCTCAGGTGTCGGTTATACCATACATTATGGGCTATGAAAGTGCCAAGCATTTGTTGTACCAAGTGTTATACAACATAAATCAAGATTAGGCATTTAACAAGCAAAGTATTAAAGAGTGAACAAGATAACAAATATAAAACATGTTAGTATCAAACATTAAAGTCCATATTAAGTTTACATTATACTTATTCTCACACCATTAGTGTAACCTTTTCACCTTGACATAATTAACTTAGCTAGACATAATGAAAGAAAGCAAAATAGATAAACAAAATAAGAACATAAAAGCTAACTAAGTAAAGGAAAGGAAATGAAAGGCATAAACTTGATATTAATGAAAGTAAAGCATAAACATTACAAAGAAGAGAGAAAGGAAGAGCATGATCTTGATCTGGAAACCAAGATGCCTAAATGCATGGCAAATGCCTCCTTTTATAGGCCAAAATTGGGAACTATTGATTTGATGACTAATTGATAAGTGGGTGGCCAACTTTTGACTTGGTGACAATCCTTATCTTCTCTTGTCTGCCCAAAACGTCTTTGATAACGTCAAAATTGGAGCCAGTTGTCAACATGAAAGTTATAGGAAATTATCTCAGCTTTCTTGTGTAAAACATTCAGCTCATTTGGACTTCTAGAACTCCAGATATGGCCAAAATACCGAACAGTGCTCGGGCTGGAAGACAGATTCGCGCTTCTTTGTTGTTGCTACAATTTGGACTTGATAATGGCCTTTTTAGATCTTGGGCTCCATATGAAAGTTGTAGGCCTATGTCTTACCTTTCCATCCATATAAATTGGACCTAAATTTGAGATCTGTAGCTCCAGATATGACCCAATTACCGAACAGTGTTCCGGTTTGGATTGCACCGACATCTCTTCTCTAAGTTTGACCATCTCTTTATCCTTGCAATTTAAGTTCTTCAAGTCATCAATCAATCCTTTCATTTATGTGATAGGCCGGCATTAAAAATAGACATTTACCATAAATTATAGGTATCTTATATTATTAGATACATTATTATAAAACATATTTTAGTTAAGGTGTTATTGATACTTCAAGTGAAAAATGATGATATAAAACCATGATAAAAATGCACTTTTAAGTACTAATCACACCCCCCAACCAGCTTATTACTAGTCCCTAGTAATCAAAGCGTTAAAATAGAAAACAAATTTGCAAATTTCACAAAGCAAGGTATTCATCATTTAACTTCCATTAATCTATCCAGATAAACAAACTCTCATCAAATTTATATATCTGCTCAATACCACTTAACAAGATATTAATAAACCTTTCTTTTGTGCTCAATGTATCAACACATAATTATGGGGCTTTTCATGGAAGAAAACAAAATTTTTGTTCTAATGTTTAAGGTTAACTTCCTTGGGTTGGGATTACTATTTTTGTCTTTTTCTGTCTTTTTTTTTAAAACTCTATATACATATAATTTAGAAACATCATGCATCTTTTACCCATGTAACGAGCTTTCAGCTAATGACTCCCAGACCAGTTGGTCTTAGGGCATTAGGTGTTAAGACACCCCTACGAGCTTAGTAACTCGGGTCGCAGATACTAATATGTAGATAGTGCAATGTTTGATTCCCTTAAGCTTTTCTCCTCAACCCATGTAACAAGCGTTGGGTCAATAGCTCCCAAGTCAGTTGACTTTAGGGCAATAGCTCCCAAGTCAGTTGTTGGGCCAATAGCTCCCAAGTCAGTTGACTTTAGGGTATTAGGTGTTAAAACACCCCTTCGGGCTTAATTGCTTAGGTTAGGGAGGCTACGAAACCAAACTTATCTACATTTTTATTATCATCATTTTTTTTTCTTTTTTTTCTTTTTTTTTTATATTTTTTTTCTTCTTGTTTTTGTTTTTTTAATTATATACAATCCCTTTCCCTTAGTTGTTACCTTTAATAAAAGAACATAAATAATGTAATAATCCAATATGCAACCCACAATCATATGTTAAAGTGTGTGTGTGTAAATTAAGGTTTAAGAATACATCTTAAATAAGCATATGAGCAGAATTAAGTGGTAACAATACGAGAGTTTGTAAACCTGAATATTTCAGGAAGTATTATAATAGACCTTGTGAAGAATGGTTACTAAGATGCGTCTCAAGAGTCACTTTAACAAAAGAACTCCTTTACTCTGCCATGCTAGTAACACCAATTATGCACATGCTTTATGAAATGAAAAACAATTTTTTTTTTATCAACTACTACCCTCTCCCCCCAACCAAAACGAAACATTGTCCTCAATGTTCTAAGGTAGAAAGATAGAGTATAGAAGATATCACCTGAAATAATGAACACTGACAAACCTGAAACACACTGAAAACAAAAATAAGAAATAACAAAACACAATAATAAAACCAAAAGACACAAGTTTTTACAAACAAAAAAATTCAAATCGCAGTTGTGATTGTGGCTCACATCTTCCCTTGGTTTTACGTCCAAGAAAAGCTTAAACGCCCTCAATGGGTCGGGAATAGGCTTCCCATCCAGTTTTCTTAAAAACTGGCAAACATGAACTTTTTTTAGTCAGATTCCCAAGACTATGCCAAGTATGTTCTTTATAAAAATGGGTTCATAAGTCATGAATTACACGATGCTTATCTCGACTATGATGAGACTTAAGAGTCAATAGAAGATTATCTAAAGACTCTCTGTGTTTTGAAATAAATCCAACCTTCTGACAATTTTCACAGTTTTTGCGGCATGCATCTGACTCCTTGAATATGATGGGCCAGTAAAATCCACTTTGTAAGATTTCTACAATCCTCTTTTTTGATGAGAAATGATCCCCACATGCCTTAGAGTAACAAAATTTAATGAAATTACTTACCTCATTGTCGAGAATGCATTTTTGAAATATTTGATCAGGACAATAATTGAATAAGTAAGGGTCATCCCAATAAAAATTTTGCTCGTTGCTCAAAAATTTTCTTTTGTCTTCAATACTCCAATGAATTGGCAAAAATCCTGAAGCAAGAAAATTGATATTTTTAGCAAACCAAGGCATTGAATTAAGAAAAAGTAGAGATTCATCAGGAAAGTAATCATCGATTGGTGTGATGTCGAGTGTCAAATCTGTTGTCACTTTTGATAAAAGATTCGCATCAACCTTTTCGATGCCTTTTTCATCCTCGATTTCTTCCTGATTGGTTTTGGCATGAGAAAATGGAAGTGCTGGCGGAGAATTAGTCGTTTCTTTGCAATTTTCATATTCAACCCCTTCCTTACCCTTAGAGGTTGACACATCATCTTTCTCACAAGGTTCAAGAATTGGTTTTTGAATAACCTTACCACTACAAAAAGTGATGACTGATTTGACTTGATCCATGTGTTGACTTCCATAACTACTTGCATTTGCATTGTATTGCTCCTTGAGATTTTGCTGTGGTTCAGATGGAAACTTACCTTGCTCTTGAAAATTGAGAGCAGATGTGAATTTTGCAAGAGTTTCTTTAAAATCTGTTATGCTTTGAGTAAGTTGAGTATTGATTGTCTCTTGCTTTTCAATGAATGCATACAAAGTTTCCTCAAAATTACTTCTAAGAGGTGGAGCATAAGAAGGTGCATATCCATAAGAATTTTGAAAATTATGGTGTGCTTGAAACTGTGGTGGTGAAGTTTGTGAATTATTGTTCTCACTCTTCCAATTGAAATTTGGGTGATTTCTCCAACCAGGGTTGTATGTTTGGGAGTATGGGTTGTGGTTGGGCCTTTGGAAACTGTTTAAAGCATGGGCTTGTTCATGGAGACATTCCTTAAAAGAAGGCAAGGTTGGACAATTGTTGCTTGAGTGTTCATTTGTTTCACATATTTGACATGCAATGTTTTC
>NW_011503462.1:0-2817 GCF_000495115.2 Populus euphratica
TTTGTTATTTGGTTTATTTTATTGCGATTTTTATTGTTGTTTGGTTTATTTTATTGCTTTCTATTTCAATTCAGGATTGTTTACTTAATATTTTCTCAACCATATTTTCTCTACCAGACTCTATTCCCTTAGGTAAAAATATAGAGCACACCGAAGGACATACCTAATGTTAAAGATAGATAATATTGCACAAAAGAAAAATCAAAGCAATTTTCCCTTTTTTTTTAAATGTTTAATTGCAAACATTGAGGATGATGTTCATAGTAAGTGTGGGGGAATTAATGTACTTTAAAATTTTAGTGTTTTTGGACCAAGATTTTTGTTTGTAGGTGCTTTTAAATGACTGGAATGTTAATGTCTTTAACAAATTTTTAGTTAAGCTTGAAAAAATTCATAACATGATTGAATAATAATCTGATTTCTTAAGATTGTTTAGGCAAGCTATTCTCTTTAGGAATTAAATAACTAGATTTGGTAAACACAAACTCGAGAGACTTCGAACCTTAAGATCAAAACATGTATATTGGCCTTTATTTTCCTTGCATACGTGATTTTCTTCTACTGTTATGTTTCTTTAGAACTTCCTTTGATTCTTTTCGAAACCACACGTATATATGCATGAATGAACATGATTAAAGCCTTCTTTATTAAAGTGTTATTTATAGCCTAGTAGCCCACCTTTAGATTAATTTTCCAATGATAACCTTTTTGAGCTTATTGCATAGGGCAATGTTGAATTGGCATGCTTTAAGATGTGAACCTCTTTAGAGGTATGTTGTTGGGAAATGAAAGAGTTGTGGGTTTAACAATAAAATTATAATTAAAGTTCAGTAGTTGCCACATAATATTAAGGTTAATAGGAAATATATGGTCTACAAGAGTCTAAGTAAGGGACTGGTTTTGCAAGGGAAAGATGCATTACCCCTAATACACCATAAAAAAATGTATGATACATTGTTGTTTGATTGTTTTTCTAAATCAAGTTCCCATCCATTGGTCTTCTTATAAGGTCTAAGGCAGATCTCCCTTCGTGAAAGAGCATCTACCTTATTGGGTGAAATTATAGTCATTCTAAAGTTCAAATATCATATTTATTTTTCTCTTTGTATCTTTAATAACTAAATATATACTCTATTGTGTAGTTTTATATCCTCAAATATTAAAGTCTACATCTAAAACCTAATATAAATGAACAAAATGATTGGTATAGGGTTTTTGACATTTTGGCCAAATGGTAATGGATAATCATAAATAGTTACGATATCTATTTTTTCTTTTTGCTCTTTTTTAAAACATGAGAAAGGTGCAAGTTTTTTGTTTTTTATGAAAATATGCTTGGAAAATTTTTTAGAATCTGGACGTATGCACGGAAACAAAAACTTATTTTTATTTTTTTAAAAGGAAAAATTAATTTAAAAGTTTGAAGATTTTTTTATTTTAAATTTTTTAAGAAATATTTTGGAGAAAATCAGGTATTTTAATATCGAATTTATATCATATAGTGTAAAAATACAACCTAATATTATACAAAATTGATAGAAAAACAAGCGACAAAATCAGAAATATTTTGAAATGATCCTTGGAATTTTTCTTTTGAATTTTTTTTTTAATATAGATAATATTATAATATATATATTATTATTATAATATATATAATATTATACTATATATTATTATTATATATATATTGGGTTGGGCCTAACCCAGCCTAGTCTGGTTGGTCCAACTAGCGGCCCAAAAGGGATGGGTCAAAATTGACCCAACTGATCCAGTTTTTTTTTTTTAGGTTTAGGCTGGGCTAATAAGATTCTAACCCAAACTCAAAGGGTTAATTATTTCCCCTTGCATGCAGAACGAATTATTGTTTTGCATGTAGGATGAAAGAGAAGAGAGGAGGGGACTACCTAGCATGGAAAGAGAGCCCACTAGTATGGCTATTGACTAGTGATGGAGTTGTGGAAGGAGACACCGATGTCAATTGCTGAATGAGAGAGAAATAAGAAGGATAAGACGAAGCTTACGGTGAAGGAGCTGTTGTCATTGTTGTTGCTATAAAGGAAGAGGAGAAACAATTAGTGGAGAGGGAGAAGTGTGGTGGCACTAATGGAGGAAAAGGTGATTGACATTGGCTATAGGAAGAAGAAGAAGAAGAAATACAAGAAAGAGGGAAGCTTGTGATGGCTCCTCCTTATGTGAGGTAGTCAGCTAGTGGTTATGCTATTGAATTATTGTAAAGATGGTGGTTGTCAAGCTAGTGGTGAGAGTGGTGGTGGTTGAAGGCCACAATGGAGAGAAAAGGAAAAAATGAAACAATGGTAGAAAAAGAAAAAACTAGAAGGGGAGCTGATTTTTTATCAACATTGGCCTCTGATTTCTCCTTCCTCAAGCCATGACATCCATATCTATTAATAGAGGGTGGAAGAGGGATGTTTGGTCTCCATTGGTACCAAATTATGGCCCTGTGTTCGACATGGAAAAATCTCAATTGTTGGCTCATCATGCGTGATTAGTACTTAAAAGTGCATTTTTATCATGGTTTTATATCATCATTTTGCACTTGAAGTATCAATAACTCCTTAACTAAAGCATGTTTTATAATAATATATCTAATAATATAAGATACCTTTAATTTGTGGTATATGTTCATTTTAAACACAGGCTGACACGACTGAAAGATTGATGTCTTCTCCCAAGTGCAGGAGTGCCGAAGTAATAAATAACCCGGCAAGACCGGGGTCGAACCACAGGGAGGCTAATTGTACAAATTATAAATAAAAAAAATACAAAAACAAAAATAATAATAACAACAACAATAAT
>NW_011503462.1:3492-6489 GCF_000495115.2 Populus euphratica
TAGTACTACTAATATTACTACTACTACTACTATTATTATTATTATTATTGTAGTTATTGTTGTTATTTCTATTATTGTTGTTTATAATTGTTATTTATAATTTGTACAATTAACCTCCCTGTGGTTTGACCCCGGTCTTGCCGGGTTATTTATTACTTCGACACTCCTGCACTTTGGAGAAGACATCAATCTTTCAATCGTGTCAATGCACTGTCAAAGTTGTTGCAGGAAATGGTTGGTCGGGTTGACCACTTTGAGGCGGTGCCACAACCAGTATGGCCTCGATCTGCCAAAACAGATTAACTAGCGTGTAGTCAGGTGTCAAGTGATCATTTGATATAAATTTTATAGAGAGATGAAGCATAAAATGTCTTGGCAAAGAGGCCACTGAAGCAGCCTTTCTTGAGAAAAAGATGAACAGTTAAGCTCAAAACGGTGCTATTTTGGTTTTTTTTTTTGTTTAGTCTTTTCATTTTTGATTTGTGTCAATTACTCCCCTGATTGGCTTTAAACTTTCAATTTTGTTCAATTTTTCCCCTAATGAACTTCAATTAAAGTGTCTTTTTCATTTTGGTCATTGGTCTCAGATTTCTCCAATTTAACCCTTAATTGACCATTAAACTTTCAAACCTCTTTAATTTCACACCTAATTCCAGTTGATTGGGTCCCTTGAGTTCAACATCTTTTATAAAATGATCATTGACTGTGAATTTCTTCCATTTAACCCTTAATTTTTTTGCAATTTTACCCTTGATTTCAATTAATTGACTTGGTAAAAATTAAATTTGGTCTTGTAAAATTTTCATATTCTTAATTAAGCCCTTAATAAAATTAATTTTATCTATTTAAAGTATAATTAAGTCGTTGCAACTAATTAAATCCTTCAATTGAACCCAAATTAGTTCTTAAATATAATTAAACTTTAAATTGGCTCATGATTAAATCAAATTTGCCTTTTGAAAGTCTAATTATGTCCTTAGGCTTAATTTATATGTAGATTTGTCCAATAATTATATAACTTGATGTTGGATTTACATTGTCTCTCTAGTTATAGGTAAAATAGGATACAATTAGGCTCTTGATTCCATCTAAAATTGCAGCTTGATTTTTTATATATTTGACATCCTCCTAGCTTGTTTTTGCCAAAATATCAATCTTTATTTTATTCTTTTATCTTTATTTTAGGATGAAAAAGCTAAAATTTAGGGAATAACCTAGAAATGGGTTATGATAGTTGTCCCCTTTTTACAATACTTAAAATAGAAAGTCTCATAAGAGACTTTAGATAGTAAGCTTTGTAAAGAAGAAAAAGTAATAAGATATAACAAACTCACCAGAACAAGAAATGGTCAATCCCTCTGAAAGTATTTGAAGTGAGGGCTCAAAATCACATTTAGAAAAAACAAAGATGAGGCTAAAAAACACACTATCTAAAAGATGAGTGCTAGAAGGTGCACTTGAAAAAAAATGAGACAGGGTTTGTAGAGAAAAAGATGATCTTTATGAAAGACCTATTGAAATGGTTTATACTAGGCAACTTGCTTATTAGTAGAATTCAAAGAGTTTGAAATATTCAAAATGTCATGAGTGACACATCTAGGTGAAAAATGCTAATGATTTTTCAAAATGGTCTTATTGTAATGGGTGACCTACCTAGGTGAAAAAAAAAATCAAGGTAGTGAAAAATGTGAATAATTTTTCAAGATAGTCTTATTGTAATGGGAAACTCACCTAGGCGAAAAAAGATTTTTCAAGTGGTGAAAAATACAAAGATTTTTCAAAGTGGTTTTATCATAATAAGCAACCTCCTTAGGTGAAAAATGAAAGATTTTTAAAGTGGTCTTATTCTAATGGGTGGCCTGTTTAGGTGAGAAAATACAAAGATTTTTCAAGGTAGTTTTATTGTAATAAATGACCTGTCCAGATGGAAAAAGACAAAGTTTTTTTAAAAATAGTCTTATTATAATGGACGACCTACTCAGGTGAAAAATATAGAGATTTTTCAAAAATAGTCTCATTGTAACACCTACCTAGAGGAAAAGAAAAATACAAAGATTTTTTAAAATGGTCTCATTGTAAAACGTGACCTATACAAGTGAAACATGTAGGGATTTTGTAAAGCAATCTCATTGTAATGGGTGACCTACTTAGAGAAAAAGAAAAATAAAAAGATTTTTCAAACTGGTTTAATTGTAATGGGTGACCTACTCAGGTGAAAAATACAAGGATTTTGTAAAGTGATCTCATTATAATGGGTGACTTGTCCAAAGTGGAAAGTGGAAGATTTTTAAGGTGGTCATATTATAATGGGTAATCAGCCCTGGTGGAAAGTGAAAGATTCTCAAAATGGTCATATTTTAATGGGTGACATGACCAAAAGATTGATGTATTCTCCTAAGTGCAGGAGTGTCGAAGTAATAAATAACCTAGTAAGACCGTAGTCGAACCATATGGAGGTTAATTGTATAAATTATAAATAATAATAATACAATGACAACAATAACAACAATAGTAACAATAACAATAGCAACAACAACATTAAGAATAATAATAGTAGTAGTAGTAGTAGTAATAGTAGGAGGAGGAGGAGGAGGAGGAGGAGGAGTAGTAGTAGTAGTAATAATAAAAATAATAATAGAAAAAGAAGAAGTTGATGAGAACTTTGAGATGAAAGATTAACATAAGGATTAAACAATAATAACAACAAATATCAAGGTTAAAGGATCCACTAATAGTATGTCAAACAAATATAGTATAAACTCTTATTATTCAATTGGAAACCACACACATTTGAGGTTCCCATCAAATTATAAATTGTTAACATGATCATGTTAGTTATCTTATTGGATTAATCCTAATACTTGTAAATCTTGTTAGACATTCATGATTATAACTTATATCAACAACAAATCAAATTCCTTTCATAGCTCAAGTGGTGGTTATACAATATAGTATGGGTTATGAGAGTGCCAAGTATTTGTTGTACCAAGTGTTATA
>NW_011503462.1:6789-10496 GCF_000495115.2 Populus euphratica
AAAACTTAAGCATTACAAAAATACAAAGAGAGAAAGTAAGAGCATGATCTTGATGTGAAAATCGAGATACCTAAATGCACTGCAAATGCCTCCTTCTATAGGCTAGAATTAGGAATTATTAATTTGATGACTAATTTCAGTTATGACCCAATTACAAAACAGTGTTCCAGTTTGGACTACACTAGCATCTCTTTTCTAAATTTAGCCATCTTTTTTTCCTTTCAATTTTAGTTCTTACGCTTATCAATCAATCCTTTCATTTATGTGATAGGCCTGCATTTAAAATGAACATTTACCATAAATTAAAAGTATCTTATATTATTAGATATGTTATTATAAAACATGTTTTAGTTAAGAAGTTATTGATACTTCAAGTGCAAAATGATGATATAAAACCTTGATAAAAATGCACTTTTAAGTACTAATCAATAGGCGACTTTCCCTTGAAAGATTCAAGATGATCTTATTTTAATAGGTGAGTTTTTCAAGTGGAAAGTGGAATATTTTCAAGGTGGTCTTATTCTAATGAGTAACATGTTTAGGTGAAAAGTGGAACATTTTTAACGTGGTCTTATTGTAATGGGCGACTTGTGCAGGTGAAAAATAGAATTTTTTCTAGTGGTCATATTGTAATGGGCATCCTGCCCAGGTGGAAAAATATAAATTACTTGGCAAAAAGATTTGGTCAGAAATGTCTTAAAGGGATGACGGGGCTCAATGGTGTACTATCTAAGAGATAAGAGCTCAAAGAAACACTTAAAGGGAAAAGGGATAAGGTTTGAAGGCTCACTATCTAGGGGATAAAGGCTCAAGTGCACACTCAAGAAGAGATATGATATAGAGATAGAGATAGGGTTGGAATACATGTTATCTTAAATGTGAGAGCTAGAAAGCGCACTAGGAATGGAAATATGAGATAGGGCTAGAAAACATGTTATCTAAGAAGTGATGGCTACAATGAGCTCTGAAAAGGATGTAGGGTTAGAAAATGCACTATCTAGAAGATGATGGCTCAAAGATGTACTTAAGAAAGGGATTAAGGTTAAAAAATGCACTAAGTGGAAGATGAGGGCTTAAAGATGCATTTGAAAGGAGGTAGGATTAAAAAAACATACTACTCAAGAGGTGATAGCTCAAAGGTGCGCTTGAAAGGATGTAGGGTTTGGAAAATGCACTCCTAGGTGTTGATAGATCTAAGGCACACTTGAAAGGAGGTAGAGTTAGAAAACATGGTACTCGAACTGAGGGCTCAAAGGCAAGATAGGGCTAAAAAGAGCACTATTTAAGAGATAAGAGCTCAAAGGTGCACTTGAAATGAGAAAGATAATAAGACATAAGTTTTTCAAAGATGCATTATGATCAATATGCATGCATACTTACTTAAGAAATATAGGTCCCTTTTCTTCAGTAATTTTCCTCCTCCTTAAAAGTTCAAGTCTTTATAATAAGTTTCATTGGCTTTTTTTATCTTACTTACTTGGTTCATATCTTGTGATCTTGATCTATAGGATGGGCACAATATTAGTAAGCCTTTATCTCAAGACTGCCAGCTTTGCCCTAAATTTTTTTGTTTTTTTAGGAAGGAAATTATAAGGTCAGCAATATTATATATTTTTTGGATTACCCCTCAGCCTAATCATGCCCTCGAGTGTTTAATTCAAGTTTTCTTTGGGGATGGTGTTGTGTGAAAAAAAAAGATTTAGTTATTTACAAGGAATTGTTTTCATAGAGATTTTTTAGAATTTCAAAACTATTTCAAACACAAAAAATCATTTTGATGTTGGTTTAAAGCAAACTTGTTATGAAAATAATTTAAGCAATTCCCATGAATAGTGACACGACTAAAACATTGATGTCTTCTCTCAATTTTTTGGAGTGATATTTTATCTTCTGCTTCTACAAAATTTGGTGTTTTGTTAGTTTCTGCAATTATTTTGGTATTTCGTCTTCCCTTTAGCTTTTGCAATTTGGTATTTGCGTTCAATTTTTGCAAATTTATTTTGTATTTTGGAGTAATCATATAATTTTGAGAAGATATTTGTTTACTTTCTGTAATCTCTGTTTAGTTTCTGCAATTTGGTATTTTGTTTTTCGCTACTTTTGCATTCTAGTTATCTATGATTGTTGATTATGGCTACTGAAAGAGATGATTTGTTTCAGTTTATGAATGTGAGGTTAGATGGGAAGAACTATTCATATTGGAGTTATGTAATGAGTAATTTCCTTAAGGGTAAGAAAATGTAGGGGTATATTTGTGGAACTTATATGATAAATAAGCTTATTGAGGAGGGGGAATTTGTTTTAATAGATACATGGGAAGCAAATAATGCAAAGATCATTACTTGGATCAACAATTCTGTTGAGCATTCGATAGGTACGCAGTTGACAAAGTATGAGACAACAAAAGAGGCTTAGGATCATTTGCAAAGATTATTCTCATAATCAAAATTTGCAAAACAGTATCAATTAGAGAATGACATACAAGCTCTTCATCAAAAGAATATGAGTATTCAAGAGTTCTATTTTGTTATGACAGATATTTGGAATCAATTGGCTTTTATAAAATCGGTATAATTAAAACCATGTGATACCTATATTGAGCATAAAAAGTAGCAATGGTTGGTGTAGTTTTTAATAGCACCTCGTAGTGATTTCGAAACACTTAAAGGTTCAATTCTACATCGTTCTCCACTGCCTTCTGTTAACTCTATTGTCAGTGAGTTATTGGTTGAAGAACTACGTTTTCAGTCTTATTTTGAAAAGGAAATTCTTTCTACTTCAAATCCTTTTATACTAGTAGTACCTTCTAAGCCATTATCAAATCATCAGAATAAGCCTTACACAAGGGTTAGCTTTGATGAGGGCAATTTTTTGTAAGCAGAAAAGTCATTGGAAGGCTCAGTATCCTAAGTTGAGACAAGAATCAAGTTTGGAAGCTTGACAGTCAGTCATAATCTAATGCTCATAGACCGCCTTAAGGTTATAAATCATTGCACCACAATACCGCAGCAGTAGCTTCCCTAAGCTCTATTACCAATCCTAATACTTTGGTTGAGCAATTTCAGAAGTTTCTCTCCTTGCAACCAAAAGCAATGTCCATTTGTTCTTCCACAAATCAGTTGCCTCATAGTTCCTCAAGTATGTCACACTCTGAATGAGTCTTGAATTTTGGTGCTTCTCATCATATGTCTCCAAATTTCTTGTCTTTTACCTCTGTATCCCCTTTGTCCTTTATTCCTGTTATAACTGCTGATGACACTCCTATGCCCTTAGCAGGTGTTGGTTTTGTTGTCACACCTCACTTGTCTCTTTTTAATGTTTATCTTATTTCAAAACTCAAATTTAATCTTGTGTTTGTTGGTCAAATATATGATTTTGGTGATTATTTAGTCATGTTTTCTAGTTCTTTCTATTGTGTACAAGATTTGCATCTCAGAAGCTTACTAGGACAAGCCGTAGGGAGAATGGACTAAATATTTTGGATAAGTTAAAAGTGCTAGTTGTTGCTGCTACTACTACTGTTGATTTGTCTTCCCTTCGTTTGAGTCTTTCATCTTCTAGTTTTTATTTATGGCATTTCTGTCTAAGTCATGTTTCATCTTCTTGTTTGAGATTTTTGGCATCCACAAGAGCTTCATGAAATTTGAAAAATTATGACATTTCTAATTGTAGTGGATGTAAACTAGCAAAATTTTTCGCTTTACCAT
>NW_011503477.1:0-2391 GCF_000495115.2 Populus euphratica
AACTTTTGTTATTACTCAACTGGAAACCACATACAAAATAAATTTCAATTGGATGATTTGTCATTAATGACTTATTATAAATTGTTAACATGATCATATTAATTACCTTATTTAAGTAACACCAATACTTTTAAATATTGTCATGAATTCATGATACTAACTTATGTTAACAATAAATCGAGTTCCTTTCATAGTACAGGTGTCAGCTATACTGTACAGTTAGCTATGAAGGATTAAGCATTTATTGTACCAAGTATTATACAACACAAATCTAGATTAACCATTTAACAAGTAAGGTATTAAGAATTAATAAGAAAAAAAATGCTAAGACATGTTAATAGCAAACTTTATTGGATGTAAGCATTGAAGTCTATATTGAGTTTATATTATATATATCCTAACACTATTAGTGAAGCTTTTTCACCTTGATATATTAAACTTAGCTAAATATTATAAAGAAGAGAAATATAAATAAATAAATAAGATGAGAACATAATTATATAAGTATAGTAAAGGAATTGAAAGGCATAAACAAGATATTAATGAAACTATAACATGAAATAAAACTAAAACATTAAAATTATAAAGAAAGAAAGCAAGTAAGGAAATGATATTGATCTGGAGACCAAGATGTCTAAATGCATGGCAAATAACTCCTTTTATAGGCCAAAATTAGGAACTATTGATTTGATAACTAATTGTTGAGTGGATGGCCAACTTTTGACTTTATAACAATCATTATATTCTTGTTTGCTAAAAATATCATTGCTAACATCAAAATTTAAATATATATATAGTCTTTATGCAAGTTCTGAAAAATTATATAAGCTTTCCAACAAAAAAAAATCAATGCATTTGGACTTTTAGAACTTGACATATAGGCTAAATACTGAACAGTGTCTGGGCTACAGGACAGATTTAGACATCTCTTTTGATGCTAAGATTTGGACTTCCAATTGGCAGAATTGAGTCTTGGACTCTCATGAATGTTTTAGGCATATGTTTTAGCTTTCTAGCTATATAAAACAAACTAAAATCGAATATCTACAGCTTCAGATATGACCCAATGACTAAACCGTGTTCCAGTTTGGACTAAATGAGCATCTATTTTCTAAGCTTAATCTTTTCTTTGTCCTTTCACTTTTAATAGTTAATCGCATCAATCAATCCTTTGATTTATATAATAGGCCTGCATTTAAAATAAATATTTACCATAAATTAAATATATCTTATATTATAAGACTTGTTATTATAAAACATGCTCTAGTAAAAAAATTATTGATACTTCAAATGCAAAATAATAATATAAAACTTTGATAAAAATACACTTTTAAGTACTAATAAGCCACATTAGTGAAAATATTTTTATTTTGGGTAAAAATATATAAATTTGGATAGGTAAGGAGTCAATGAGAATTTTAAAATGTTTAATTAATCTTATTAAGTACTTTATTGTAAGGAAAATTAGTTTTTGGAGTCAATTTAGATGATAATTAGAATAAAGTAAAGTTTAGGGACTTAATAGGTTTTTTAGGAGGTTTAATTATACAAATTTGGGGCTTAATTGTAAGAATATCTAATGGGTAATTATAGACTTCATTGAAGAAATTCAAAACTACTGATTAAATTGCAAAAAACATATAATTGTAGGAGCTAGAATAGACCAAATCAAGGGTCAAATTAAAGGAAATTGAAAGTTTGATGGTTAGTTAAGGGTCCAAGTGCACTAATAGAAAACCAGGGATCAAGATGAAAATGAAGCTAAACTTTAGGGTTGATGATTGAATTTGGTAAAGGAGAAATTACATGAAATTAAACGTTTGAGGGGCCATTATGGGTGTAATTAAAATTAATTGGAAAAATAGGGACTAAAGTGAAATTTGTTAAATTCCAAATTCAAAATCTTAATTTTTAAGGTTTAACCTAGATGACACATCGTTCAACCATCATTTAGCTTCTTCTTAGTAGTTTTGGCTGATTAAGTAGACATTTTCAAGTAAATGTGGTATCTTCAACTACATCTTAGTTATAACCACCACCATTCAGTTACTCCCATCAAACATTTACATCCTATTTTCTTCAATGAACTCAACAATATCTTATCCCTATTTAGCAATCACTGCATTTTCAGATTCTCAGCTAATCGAGTTGACACCTTCAAACGAATGAATATGGAGTTACAAAACTCTAAATTGAGTAATAATAGATCTAACATGACTAAAATATTGATGTTTTCTCTTAAGTGTAGGAGTGTTGAAGTAATAAATAACCCGAGACCGGGGTCGAACTACAGGGAGGTTAATTGTATAAATTATAAACAACAATTATAAACAACAATAACAACAATAGTATTAGTAATAGTAATAGTAATAGTAATAGTAATAGTAATAG
>NW_011503477.1:2429-10422 GCF_000495115.2 Populus euphratica
AATAATAATAATAATAATAATAATAATAATAATAATAATAATAATAATAATAATAATAATAAAGAAGTTGATGAGAACGTTGAAATGGAAGATTAATGTAAGGATTAAATAATGATAATAACAAATGTCAAGGTTAGAGGATTCACTAATAGTATGTCAAACAAGTATTGTATAAACTCTTATTATTCAATTGGAAACCACTCACAAAGGAAGTTCCAATCAGATTATAAATTGTTAACATGATTACATTAGTTATCTTATTCGAATAATGTTAATACTTGTAAATGTTGTCAAGCATTCATGATTATAACTTATGTTAACAACAAATTAAGTTCTTTTCATAGCTGAAGTGTTGGTTATACCATACAGTATGGGATATGAAAGTACCAAGTATTTGTTGTACCAAGTGTTATATGACACAACCAAAAGATTGATGTCTTCTCACAAGTGTAGGAGTGTTGAAGTAATAAATAACTCGGCAAGACCAAAATCAACCCACAAAGAGGTTAATTGTATAAATTATAAACAACAATAATAATATTAATAATACTAATAATAATAGTAATAGTAATAATACTAGTAATAATAGTAGTAATAATAATAATAATACTATTAATAATAATAGTTGTAGTAGTAGTAGTAGTAATAAAAAAGAAGAAAAAGAAGTTAATGAGAACTTTGAGATGAAAGATCAATATAAGGATTAAACAATGATAACAACAAATGTCAAGGTTAGAGGATCCATTAATGTTATGTCAAACAAGTATAGTATAAACTCTTATTACTCAAATGGAAACCACACACAAAGGAGGTTTCATTCAGATTACAAATTGTTAATATGATTACATTAGTTATCTTATTTGATTAATGCTAATACTTGTAAATGTTGTCAAGCATTCATGATTATAACTTATGTTAACAACAAATGAAGTTCCTTTCATAGCTTAAGTGTTGATTATACCATACAGTATGGGCTATGAAAGTGCCAAGCATTTGTTGTACCAATTGTTATTCAACATAAATCCAGATTAGTCATTTAACAAGCAAAGTATTAAAGAGTGAACAAGATAGCAAATACAAAACATGTTAGTATCAAACATTAAGGTCCATGTTGAGTTTACACTATACTTATTCTTACACCATTAGCATAATCTTTTCACTTTGACATAATAAACTTAACTAAACATAATGAAAGAAAGAAAAATAAATAAAAACATAAATAAGATAAAAGTTAACTAAGTAAACGAAAAGAAATGAAAGGCATAAACTTGATATTAATGAAAGCAAAACTTAAACAATACAAAGATACAAAGAGAAAAAGCAAGAGCATGATCTTGATCTGGAGACCAAGATGCCTAAATGCATGGCAAATGCCTCCTTTTATAGGCCAAAATTAGAAACTATTGATTTGATAACTAATTGATGAGTGGGTGGCCAACTATTAACTTGGTGACAATCCTTATCTTCTCTTGTCTACCGAAAATGTCATTGATTACTTTAGAATTGGAACCACTTGAACACATAAAAGTTATAGGAAATTGTCTCATCTTTCTAGAAAAAAATGGAGGTCATTTGAGCTTCTAGAACTTCAGATATGGGCCAAACACTAAACAGTATTCAGGCTACAGGATAGATTCAGACTTCTTCATTGTTGCTACCTTTTGGACTTGAAAATGGCTTTTTAAATCTTGGATGCGGTGAAAGTTATAGGTCTATGTCTTACATTTCCATCCATATAAAGTAGACCTAAATCCGAGATATACAACTTCAGATATGACCTAATTACCAAACTGTGTTCTAGTTTGGACTGCACTAGCATCTCTTTTCTAAGTTTGGCTATCTCTTTGTCCTTTCAATTTCAGTTCTTAAACTCATCAATCAATCATTTTATTTATGTGTTAGACTTGTATTTAAAATGAGCATTGACCATAAATTAAAGGTATCTTATATTATTAGATATGTTATTATAAAACATGTTTTAGTTAAGGAGTTATTAATACTTCAAATGCAAAATGATGATATAAAACCTTGATAAAAATGCACTTTGAAGTATTAATCATTATACAACATAAATTTAGATTAATCATTTAACAAGCAAAGTATTAAAAGTGAACAAGATAACAAGAACAAAACATGTTAGTATCAAATATTAAGATCCATATTGAGTTTACACTATACTTATTCTTACACCATTACTATAACCTTTTCACCTTGATATAATAAACTTAACTAAACATAATAAAAGAGAAAAACATAAATAAGATAAGAATATAAATAAGATAAAAGTTAACTAAGTAAAGGAAAGGAAATGAAAGGCATAAACTTGATATTAATGAAAACAAAACTTAAGCAATATAAGAAGAAAAAGCAAAAGCATGATCTTGATCTAGAGACCAAAATGTCTAAATGCATGGCAAATGCCTTCTTTTATAGGCCAAAATTAGAAACTATTAATTTGATGACTAATTGATAAGTAGGTGGCCAACTCTTGACTTGGTAACAATCTTTATTTTCTTTTGTCTGCCCAAAATATCATTGATAACGTTAGAAAAGGAACCACTTGAAAACATGAAAGTTCTAGAAAATTGGCTCAGCTTTTCATAAAATAAAAAATTAAGGTCATTTGAACTTCTAAAACTCCATATATAGGCCAAAAACTTAACAATATTTGGGCTACAAGACAGATTCAGACTTTTTTTTTGTTGCTATAATTTGGACTTAAAAATAGTCTTTTTAAATCTTGGGCTACTATAAAAGTTGTAGGCCTATATCTTACCTTTCTATCCATATAAAGTAGACCTAAATTCGAGATATACAGCTTCAGATATGACCTAATTACCAAACAGTGTTCCAGTTTGGACTGCACCAGCATCTTTTTTCTAAATTTGGCCATCTCTTTGTCCTTTCAATTTCAGTTCTTAAACTCATCAATCAATCATTTTATTTATGTGAGAGGTTTTCATTTAAAATAAACATATAACTCGAATTAAAGGTATCTTATATTATTAGATATATTATTATAACATATGTTTTAGTTATGAAATTATTGATACTTCAAGTGCAAAATAATGATATAAAACCTTGAAGAAAATGCACTTTTAAGTACTAATTAAAATCCAATCAATAGGTTTACTTCTCCTCTTCCATGTTTAGGTGGTCTTTGATGACGTTTACATTGAAGTTGCTATAGTAAAGCCTTAAAAGTTGTCAACTCAGTCAACCTTGACTAAGAAACCTATTTGTGCAAAAACCATTCAACTTTTTTTTGTGTTCACACTTAAAAATACCTGGAGAGTTCTTATCAAGGGTCACAAATCTTTCATCCAAAATCAAAAGGTGAGGGATGCATGCCTTGTCTTTAAGCAAAACAAAACCACCTAGGCAAATTTATTACAAAATCACCACCCCAAAACCATTTAAGGATAGAATTCCAGCTATTAATATTTGTCCAAAACTCTCTTATTTTGATTAAAAGGCTAAACTTTGTTCAATCTATGTTTGAATCAATCAAGAACCTAGGCAAAACCCTATAAATAACCCCTGAAAAATGAAAAAAAAAGGAAAATATGGAGAAACATACTACAAAAAAATCTTAGTGTAAAGGTTCAAGAGCTTAACATAAAGTGTTTACCAAGCTTTGATAGTGAAAAGGAAGGAATGAAAGAAAAAAGAAGAGAAGGAAAATAATATTCCATAGTCGGCAAGCTTTGAGAAGGTATAACCATGTAAAATTTCAATGGTAGAGTTTGTATGGCCACGACATAATCAAAAGATTAATGTCTTCTCCCAAGTGTATGAGTGTCAAATAATAAATAACCCGATAATAACCGGAGCCGAACCACTAGGAGGTTAACCATTTAATAATAATAATAATAATAATAATAAGTTAAAGAGGACTTTAAAATGTAAGATTAATATGAGGATTAAATAATGATAAAAAAATATCAATGTTAGAGGATCCACTAATGGTATTAAAAATAAATGTAATATAAATTCTTTTTATTACTCAACTGGAAACCACACACAAAAGAAGTTTTAATCGGATGATTTGTCATTAATAGCTCATTATAAATTATTAACATGATCATATTAATTATCTTATTTAAGTAATACCAAACTTTTAAATGTTGTCAGGAATTCATGATGATAACTTATGTGAACAACAAATCAAGTTCCTTTAATAGCACAAATATAGGTTACACTATATGGTTGGCTATGAAAGTGTCAAGCATTTGTTGTACCAAGTATTATACAACACAAATCTAGATTAACCATTTAACAAGTAAGGTATTAAGAATTAATAAGATAAAAATAATAAGACATGTTAATAGCAAGTTGTTTAGGATATAAGCCTTGAGTCCATATTAAGTTTATATTATACATATCCTAACTCCATCAGTGAAATATTTTCACCTTGACATAATAAACTTAGCTAAACATAATAAAGAAGAGAAACATAGATAAACAAGATAAGAACATAATTATATAAGCATGGTAAAGGAAATGAAAAGCATAAACAAGAGATTAATAAAAGCAAAACTTAAGCATTACAAAAATATATATATAAAAAAAAGTAAGAACATGATCTTGATATGAAAAACAAGATGTCTAAATGCATGGTAAATTCCTCCTTTTATAGGCTAAAATTTGGAGCTATTAATTTGTTGACTAATTGTTGAATGGGTGGCCACATCTTGACTTGGTAACAATCATTATCTTCTTGTCTGAATAAAATATCATTGTTAACATCAGAATTTGAACAAATTATCTTTATAAAAGTTCTAGGAAATTGTCTTAATTTTCTAACAAAAAAAATTAGTGCATTTAGACTTCTAGAACTTGAGATATGGGTTGAACACTGAACAATGTCTAGGCTGCAAGACAGATTCAAACTTCTCCATTGTTGTTACAATTTAAGCTTGAAAACCGCCTTTTTCAATCTTGGACTCCCATGAAAGTTTAGGCCTATGTCTTAGCTTTCCATCCATATAGAGCAAACTTAAATCCAAGTTCTACATCTCTAGTTATGATCCAATAACCGAATGGTGTTCCAGTTTGGACTGAACCAACATCTCTTTTCTAATCTTAACCCTCTCTTTGTCTTCTCAATTTCAATAGTTAAACTCATCAATCAATCCATTGATTTATATGATAGGCTTGTATTTAAGATGAACATTTACCATAAATTAAAGGTATCTTATATTATTAGATATGTTATTATAAAACATACTCTAGCTAAGGAATTATTGATACTTCAAGTGTAAAATAATGATATAAAATCATCATAAAAATACACTTTTAAGTACTAATCAGCCTACCTATTTATGCTTTTTTAATGTTTGAACCTCTTTTAATGTTGTATAAGCTTATCTTATATATTTTTTAGTTTAATTTTGGTGCTGGGATAATCTGATTTTTTTTGGTAAAGTTTGTTTTGTTTTTATTATTGTTAAAAGCATGTTCTAGATTGCTTAAGTTTTTTTATGATAGTTTGTTTAATTTTGGTCAATAATGTGTTAAAGAGGCTTACATTAAAGGTATGATTCTTGGTTTTGATGCTTGTTTGATTCTGTATTTTTAGCCCAATAGCATATTGATGAGATATTTTGATTGGTATTTGAATCTATTTTGTAATAAAATAATAAGTTGTTTTTGTTTGTGGGTTAAATATTTTGGAAGCATGTTGATTAATTTTTTATCTTTTAGTGCAAGTTCATGATTTATACAAGTATGTTTTGGCATGTAAATGTTAAAAATGTAAGGTTTTCAATTCAAATAGTATGAATATGTGTGTTGTTTAGGTTTTGTAGTTTTGAACTTTGAAACTTCATGCATGTTATTGATGATTTGATATTATTTATTAGATTTTTGGACTTAACTATGCTTCGTATTAGAAATGTGGTTTGTGAAGACCAAAAACAGCATATTTCATAAACCTAAGAGGCTAGTTTTAGGTTTAATAGTAGGCTGGGAATTTTTGGGTTTCTTGGTTCGATTTGTTCATGTTTTTGGTAAGAACATTACCTTAGCTTTATGATTTAATCTATTTTTGGTCTAATTCTTTGCACTAAACCATTCATGCAACTTGACTAGTAAACAATCTAGGGTTTATTTGCATCAATAACAAGTTTCTAGAGTTTTTTATCCTAGGGTTTTTGTTTTGAACCAAAACATGTTCTGACAAAATTATATTGATTATTTGATAATCGAAGTGAATGGATGCTAGATTATGGATCCTTGCATGATTTTTATTTGTTATACATGGCCCAATCCTTACAAAAACTGCATTTTATTTATACAAATGAGAGGAAAGATGTTTTTAGCATTGTTTTAGAAAAATTGTGTTTTTTTCATTTTTTTGGAATTTACAATAATTTTGTAAAATTCCTTAAGGATTTAACCAATATTTCAATAACCCTAAAAATTTTAATTCCTAAAAATTAATGATCAACATTTTGGTATAAATGTTGAACTTACCAGTAGGTTGGTATTTAAATACTAGGAGTTAACTAGAAAATTCTAAGAATTACTTTGGATATTCACTAATTTTAATTAGGAGTGTTCTTTTCATCACAATATATGAGTTGTGGAAGACATTTTCACCTTTAAGGATAACTGAACTATATCACAACACTTATATGGATTCTTCTTATAAGAATTTAACTAGGCATATAAGCCTATAAGAAATTTGAAATACTAGATTTATTCATGAGCGTAAATTTTTGTTTTGAGTCATGGACAAATCACTGGTTAGGAATCTATCAACACCTTTAAACCATATCCAGACCGCACAATACATTTACCTCATGTAAGGTATGTTAAGGGCACTAATATCTTCCTTAGTCACAACTAGTCTCTTACTCTAGAATTTCAAATAAGACCAGTCCATCTAGGTCTCCTAGTGACTTTGAACCAAACAATTAGGTGGCAACTCCTTGATCCTGATGCTGCAATGCCACGCGCACATGAGCAACATACAACATCAAATTTATTGACCCTAAAATGAATGATATTAATATATATAGTCGAGTTATCAATAAGATAATAGCAGGATACAAATCTCAAATCCCTCAATTAGTGACATGTTAGATTAGTTATATAAAATAACATTATTTATAAAGATTGAGATATGTACTAGATACCATCATATTTTGATTTGAATTAAAGATAAATGGAAGACAACTCTTAAGATTATATAAAAAAAAAAAGGTGTATGAATGGCTGACTATCTTTTAGAATTATTTAACAAGTTGAACCAAACAATTAGGTGGCAACTCCTTGATCCTGATGCTGCAATACCACGTGTACATGAGTGATATACAATATCAAATTTATTGACCCTAAAATGAATGATAGTTAACATATGTAGTCGAGCTATCAATAAGATAATAGCAGGATACAAATCTCAAATCCCTTAATTAGTGATATGTTAGATTAGTTATATAAGATAACATTATTTACAAAGATTGAGATATGTAGTAGATATCATCATATTTTGATTTGAATTAGAGATAAATGAAAGACAACTCTTAAGATAAAAAAAAAAAAAAAAGGTTATATGAATGGCTGGCTATTTTTTAGAATTATCTAACAAGATAATAGTTTTTATATGATTGATGAATTAAGTTCTATTTCTCTTTATCAATAAATTCATAGTTTTTCATTTTAATGACATTTTAATTTCTAGTAAGATAGTTGTACTAATTACTAAATACATAAAGAAATTGAAGTTTGATTAGGAAAAAGAGGTAAAAAGTAACTTTGTGATGATTAAAGAAAATTTCAGTATTGCTTCAATATTATCACTTTTAAATTTTGATAAACTATTTGAGATCAAATGTGATGTGTGTAGTATAGGTATTAAAGATGTATTTTCTTAAATAAAAATACTTATGGTATTTTTTAATGAGAAATTAAGTGATTCTAGATTAAAGTGGTTTACATATGATAAGAAATTTTATGTTGTTTTTAGAATTCTAAAGAAATGGAAGCA
>NW_011503465.1:0-9853 GCF_000495115.2 Populus euphratica
AAGCGCATACCGTTTTAATAAAAAACATTCCGTTGCCGGGAATCGAACCCGGGTCTCCTGGGTGAAAGCCAGATATCCTAACCGCTGGTCGACAACGGAGCACTGGTCGGTTCGTGTCATTTGTTAATTTATTTCTACTTTGTTTTGAGAAACCAGCCTTCGCACCGTTAACGAGCAAACATCATCTTTGTAGAGATTAAATGATATAGCCATCGCCGGTAACTAAATCATGCTGTTCATCAACCAGAAATAGTAATAAGTTCCGATATTAACTCTAGCTATGCTGAGATGTTACAGGGAACGCTGCCTATATATCTGATATGTTTTGATGTGAGCGTCTATGGACACTCTCTGCGCCAGTCTTGTCTTCTGTGGTATTGCCATCTCTCTGTCGTTCTTCTCATTGGTTTTTCCTGTCGGTACCTCCTTGTGTCTTGTGGTCTCCTTTTGACATATGTCTAGCCAATGGCAATGCTACTTTTTTTCATGCTTCTTTAGGCTGCACATCCTCTCCGCCTTTCCCTTTTGTCCTAAAGAAACTTCGGTCCATGGAGGTATCATAATAGTGTTCTCAGAGTCAAGAGAGAAGACAGTAAACAAATAAAAAACCCTTCTTTAATTTTCCTTCCTAGAGAGGTCAAATGAGAGCAAAAACTTGTGAAAAGCAATATCATTTTTTAACAAGGATTAAAACAAAAAAGAGCCCAGCGTTCGTGAAAGCTTAACAATGCAATTTCCGATTTACTTCAGATGACTGAGTCAACTTGATGAAATCTTATAACATTCAAATCATATCAATCATTAACCTCCAAAATCAATTCTGCTAAGGGAAAAAAAAAAAGTGTAATTAGACATCCAGAAATCCCATTCAGTATTTCTCGGAATTAAAAACTAACCCTTCAAAACATAAAAATTCTAACGCTTCTACTGATTAGCAGTCCAGGACCATTGCTTCACCCTGGGATGGCGCAATACTGCCTGGCATTATATGCACAATTCTTCTTGAAGACTAAACCTGACAAATTGTTGAAAACAACTATACTGGTGGCACTGCGAATTTACCAAGTCCTGTTGCATGAACAGCATGTGAATCCATTGTGTTCAATATCTGTGGTATTGACATTCCCCCTGAGATGACAATTTCTGCCTCGCATGAAAAAGGAAGCACGAGATTAACATCCTATTTGTTGAAACTACCAGAGGAGTTGCTTATTGTATATTGGTATGGACTACATAACTCTCACCAATTCCTTCTCGAACTGAGAGATTAGGTCTCATAATATCCTTCGAACTGATGAGGAAAATATCTCCAAGATAAAGGTGGTTGGTAGGCACATAAACACAGCACAGTTCCTCTGCACCCATGCTTCCACGAAGAATAACAACGGATGTGATAAATCCAAAAGCATATTCCCCATGACGTGGATGCCTTATGATGGCCACTTCCTTGAAGGCGTTGGAGCTCTGATCTGTAAAACAAATTTATCTCTAAACTCCATGTTCAAAAAAACCTAATATTAGGAAGGGAGTTCATTATCCAAACCTGGGGAGATTGCTGCACTGATTTGTTTAGAAGCAGAGTATATATAGCTAACAAAAGGCATTTTCTTGATAAACCATTCTCCCAAGCCAAGAACAGAAGCTCCCAACCATGAGGACATGAACACACCAATCAGGAAGATGAAAGATATGGAGGTCACAAATCCAAGACCTAATTACAAATTAGTAAGAGAAAAGTATTTTTCAGAACAGAGAACGCATAGCACATTCACAGCTCATGCTAAATGGCTAATATTATAACAGCTAGAATTTCTGGTCAGATTGGACACAAGATAAAAAATATTTGGGCTGGTTTGACTTTTTTTTTGTTTTTATATATCCTAAACAAGAATCACAAAAACATAACGATTTATCTCATTTAAGTCAATGTAATATGCTTTTGTAGTCATGACAGAATTATTGCTGAGCGGTGAGCACCGTTTATCCTAACAGCTCAAAGTGAATATCCTTTGGATATCAGTTCCTTGAAAATGGTAGATGACGATTATTTATAAATGAAGAATCTAGTAACAAAAAAAAGAGAGATTTTCTACCTATTAAACAGAGGTTAAGGTTCTGCATGGTTAAAACGACACTGATAGTGGGGCCAATCTGTTGCCTGGCCAACAGAATGATCATAATGCCAGTAATGGGGTAGCTTTTAGCTTCCAGCTGATTATTTTAAGAAAATTGATTATCCCCTTCATATAAATCCCTCATAATTCTTATAGCGTCCTCACAGCTAAAGTAATAACGGACAACAAGCTTCCCATCATTTTTTTAATAAGAAACAAACTTCCCATAAATAAATGGCTTAAATGAGAGCTTCCACTACTCTAAAAATCTCACTTCTTCATTACCTTAGAATAAACTATTTCATTGCTATGTCCAGATGATGCTTTGAACATCAAATACATGTTAAAAAAAATGCAGGTATCTGTGAGAAGAGAAAGAAAAAATCTAGTGAACTATGTAATAGAATGGGAGAATGTTTACACCCACCAAATATATTGACTCCAAAATGAGCATAGATTGGAGAGAAGAATCCATCCACAAAACTAATAAACCACCAAGTGATGCAGAATGTGATGGCCATAGGAAGCAAAATGACACTACAAAAGCAAAGCAAATTCTTGTTATGCACCAAGTAAACAAAAATGTATCAAGAAACTTCCATGATTTCATCTTAGGAGGATGCAGAGTTGAAGACATTAGTCATGCCACGTGGAACAATGTGATAATGTGAACTGTCAATATCTACATTTCAGTATTGTGAAAGGCTACAGTAAGACATGCATGCACAAAGATAGTCAGATAGATATGACACATAAACTCTTCTAATGAATGTTGTATTTTTGTATATGGAAACCTTGAATCATGCAAATATTTCATGACTATCAGTATTGAAATCATCAGGTTTGAAATACAATTCAGGGCTTAATTTGCATAGACTGGCACTCTAGCCAGAATGCAGGGGACTAGACAAGATAAATGCGCAAGGAAAGATCAAGAAATTAATAGTATATATCCATTTAGTTACAGAGTTAGCACAATGGAAGACAAACATATTCCCGCCAGATTGTTGGTTTATAAGGTCTTCTATCGTATGAGAGAATGAAGGTTTATTTCAGGAATCTTAACTGCTAAATCCTAACCAATTGGATTACTAGGGCGCATGCAAACAAAACTTGGACGCAACTGACCAGGCTTGAGAGAATATGAATACAGATACAAGGCTGAGAATTCTATGACCTTACCAAAATTCTAAGACATTGTCATATACATCAAAACCTGAAAATCTTCTTGATAACCTCACTACTTTGAAACTATGATTTAAGCGACTTACATTATTCTAAAAGAAACAGCATGATGAGGAGAGAAGAGGCCATAGGCAAAATTTTAAAGAGGCTACAAGCAAAAGTTTGATCATCTTACATTATTCTAAAAGAAACAGCATGATGAGAGAAGAGGCCATAGGCAAAATTTTAAAGAGGCTACAAGCAAAAGTTTGATCATCAATGGATAAGTGAATACAAAAAGATGAATATGTATTACAATATCGAAACTATTGAGCAGAAAGAGGCTAACCATCCAGACATGAACTTCTTCGAAGCCCAGCTTCTGATGACTTTAGACATTGCCTGCACGACAAAATATTAAGATTATTTGAGTTAGGTAGGTTTCAGACACATTGACATAGAAATTCTAGCATGCATCAAGCCACTCTCACTTTAACTTGCACTCATGTATTATGATTACATTTACTTTTACCTGGTACTCATTAGAATTTCCTTCAGCACATCTAACATCTCACAATTAAATCATCGATCAACTCATCAGACTTATTCACAAAAATCTAGAAAGTAATTAGAAATCACTAACAAATGACTACGTAAACAATTTCAAGTTTAGGCCGCATCCATGGACTTCCATCCGAGATCTACCAAACATGTGGGCAAGCCAATTTGCATGCGCCCACAATATTAGTCAACACGCGCGCGCGCATAAGCAAGGGGTATCCATGGGTCCTCCACACCACCACAGCTAGTTCTTTATTTCTTCGAACTAGTCTTGTCATGTCATTTCATGTCTAGACCTAGACGCAACAAGAGTCCATCTTAATTTTTATAAGAGAGCCTCACGCTTAGCTTCCAGTATCATATAAGAAGTAACATAACATTACAATAACCTTAAAGCAATCTCAGGAAATTGACCTACTCTCTTTCAAAACACAACAACGAAATTCGATAAAACTTGACGAACACTATCAATTTAAATACCAGACAAAAAAGAGGAGAAGAAGTGAATATGAAAAAGTGAGAACCTCTTCGCTGGAGGAGTGATGAGAAGAGATGATAGGAGAGACAGATTCAGAGGAAGAATTAGACCCTCCATTGGTAATGATATTGTTAATAGTAATATCTGGATTTTGAATGGGTATTAAACGCTCTAGATCCCTGTCTCTCGCTGCCATTTCTTTCTTTCTGTTTTTCAGCTTTTCTTTTGGTAATTCTCCTTTCTCTCTTGCAAGCTGGGAATTCCAACGAATGCGTCCTCTCTCTAACGAACCTGCATCGACACGCGGGCGTTTTAACTGTCTCAAAACAAACAATTGCTCGCTGCAAAATGGGCTTCAGATGTGACGTGCTCTCCCTGTACAAAGGCCCAACGAGGTTGAATATCTTCCTACTGTGCCTTTCGTCCCAAAACGTTATGGCAATGAATTGTGATGAGGCCTCGGAATAAAGAGAAGCCCAACTAGGCCCGAAAAAAGGAGAAGACCAAAAGAGAGGGAAAAAAATATCAATCCAGCCGGGCTCTAGAAAGAAAAAGATAAGGAAAGAAAACAATGGAATGGGGTCCAACAGGACCCAATATTTTGGCCCAGTTGAGCCCAATATTTTTTACCTAACTTGACCTAAAAGAAATGAAAGAAAGGGAAGAAAAGATGGCTAGCATACAAAAGGAAGGCAAACTTGGCACGAAAGCCAAGAAAAATAGAGAGAGAAAGGAAATAAAAGGGAGAGAAAATAAAAATAGATCATCAAAATACTTCTAAATATTTACATGTCTATCTAAGAAATAGAGCTCGCATAGAAAAAAAAGAAGAAAACTTGGCATGAAAGTTGGGGAGAATATAAAGAAAGGAGATAGAAGGGAGAGAAGAAAAATAGACTGCCAAAGCATCATTAGACATCTATTATTGACACGTGTCTATCCAAGAAGTAGGGCTGGTGTAGGAAGAAAAGAAAACTTCACATCAAAGATATAAAGAAAAAAAAAGAAAAATAGATCGTTAGAGATCTACCATTAATGTGTCCTACCTAAGAGGTAGGCCTCATAAAGATAAATCCAACAACATAAAAAAAAAAAACGGTATTTGACAAACTTAAAAACAGACCATCAGAGATCTATCATTGACATGTCTCGTAAATTGTGTGGGTGACGAAAAGCAAACAATACAACAATCTTGTTAATATATTGGCACATGTAATCTGTACGCCAAACAATTTTTCTTCATCATTTTCATTTTAGTCACTAATTCTTCAATATTGTTTCAATTCAACCCAATTAAAACTAATAAAGGCCCACCCAAAGAGAGAAGAGTTTAAGAGGATAAGAAAGAGAAAAAATGCTCAATTGACCTAAGCATAGCCTAATCAAACCTAACAACAAAAAGAAAAGGAGAAGGAAAAAGAAAAAGAAAGGGAGAAAAAAATTGTCTTGCTCTTATCATCATTACCACCTATCAGTATTCTTTGTTTTATGCGATGCCAACGTAATTCTCCATTTTACAAGCTATTTCAATGGGTGTATAAATTGTCAATATCATGCCTGCTTGAAGGTTCTATTTCAAAAATGGATATTCTGGCACCTACATGAATAACTTGTTTTCCAAGTTACCTACATGATAAAAATAATTATTTTACATGATTACTCTCTCATGCTAGGTATATTAATCTACTCTCCATAAGACAATTTCATATGACTTGCGATGTACAAATAATTAAGGTCGCTAAATAACAATATATGATAAAACAATAAACATAATAATCAGAACATACTTTCTTCTACATTATCATTCTCTTTTTTATATATTCCTTTCCTTTTATAAATTTGATAGCTTAAACATAAGAGAGTTTCATGTTATAAATAAAGGATTTGTTTACAGGATTTTATAAGTCACTAGCCTATTCTAATTTTAAAAAATAAAAATAAAAATAAATCTAAAGCCAATAGCACCAGCTGTAAAGAGACTTAAGTTTAATTTGAATTTTTTTTTAACACGCTCACCCTTTCCATTAGAAATAACATATCTATCAACAAGATACTCAATCTCCCTTATAATGAAACCAACCTTAGAGTTAGAAAAAGATATGGAAATTTGCTTCACAACTTTTATCTAAAGTATAAGAACATTAACTTTAACCATCACTTCTAAAATTCTCCTCAAACACATATGAGATATATCTTTCTCAATGTGCTTCATAAAAAATCACCTCTAAAACAACATTTAATTTAGTTTTCTTTTCATAAACATCACAAACCAAAAATTTTGCACGTAAATCTTCTCTATCAACATTATTTTAATCATCCTTGTTGAATTTAGATAGTTGATTTTAATTCATAAAGAAACTAGAATTATCAAAACTTTTAATATCAACATCCTATTCATCATGATCAAGAAGTTTTCTTATCTGTTCATGCCTCTGATATGGGTTCTTAAAATTATTCGTGGATTTGTGATCACTTTTCTAATGATCGTTCACCTTCACTAGTTGATGGGTTAATTTTCTAAAATGTCTTTGCATGTTTTCTATCACTAGTTCTTAAACATCTCTTCTCAATTTTTTAATTTATTCATGCATGTCTTTTGTCACCAGTTTCTAAATGTCTCTTTCTTAATGAAGAACCTCCCCATCCTCTTCTACATGAGCATGTTATGTTCTATTACTTTTTATAATCATGATTATTCCAGCATACAACAAGCAAATAACCACTAAAATCGTTGGGCTTTAACACTAACTAACACAAATGAAAACATAAACAAGAAGATAATAATCTAGAAAAACAAAATTAAAGCCAAATAAGATTGTCTTACAAAAATATAATTCATTTTTTTATTTATAAAAATAAAAGTCTGATATGTTGTTTTAAAGTGCAAGCTAAACAATCATATTTATACTAATCTTAGGGCTACCTTGAAGAGGAAAAGAATCTTAATCAATAATCATAGATTTATTTTAAGGATTCTTAAACTTAAGAGAAAAAACATAAAATCGCTAATCATAAGTTTGACGTCTTTTTTATTTTAGGTCCTTTAATTATTATTTCTTTTATTTTCGACTAATTTCAACAAAATATTAGTTCTTCCAATAACATCAATTAATTAACAAAACTATTTATCCACACATCTACTTTCTGGTTCAAGAGTGTGATATATCTAAAAACATAATCATATTAGGTATGATTAAAATGATAACTTATGATAAACAAGTAAATAAGGTAACTATTCGTGTGCATTAATGTAATTCCTCTATCATTAAATGAAATATAATATCTTTAGTAATTCAATAATTTCATCAATTTTTAATACAACATCTGAATAGAAATAAATTTATAAAAATATCAGAAGTGTATCACGCAAACTCATATATTTAACTTCAATTTAAATCAATTAAATTTTTTAATCATCCAATACACCAGGTATTTATTCCATTAACTAGGAATTTAATTCTCTTAACTTGCCTATTCATCAGGAAATTATTTTCCTTAACCTATCATCTCCGTGCACCATATCATGCTAGGCCATTCAATTTTTAGGCCACTACCCCTCCCCCCTATATTTACTACAAATTTAAATACCAAAAAGTCTCATATTCAAACAAATCCAAATGAAGTTTGGAAATGTCATTCACTATACAAAAGGTACACTAGATAATGTATATATAAATATTTGTAAATCAACTAGAACTATTTGATTTAATGGCTATTTGTTTACGCAACAACTTTGTATTTTAAAGCAAATCACACAAATAATATATTTAGTAATGCTAAAACTCACTTTATTGTTGATGTGAGACCTATATATAATGTGTCTTAACCGTAGGTTTATGGAAAACAGCTGCTAACTGCTCCCCCGTATCCTGCAAACAACAGAGATTGTCTCCATTGTTCACTTGAACAGTGGAGAATGTCTCCACCTCTACTATTTTAGCTAGACTGGATCCGGTCCAAAGCTAAATACATTGAACCAAGTCTGATCCAGTTAAAAAAATTAATTTTTATTTTTAATTGTGTTTTATTTAAAAAATTAGAAAGAGATAGTTTGATTACGTAACATTTGCAGAATTTGATCGCAATCTCAATGTTATTGCTGATGATATTTTACTTAATGTTATTGTGCGCTTAAGAAACTAAAAAAACTGTAGTCCTTGGATGAATTTCGTACATGATGGAATTGTAAATAATTTAATAGAATAATAAAAATATTTTATATAAGTATTATTTATTTCATGATATAGATAATAACAATAGTTAAATCTATAATATTTAAATTAAAAATCATCAATAAACACATACACTTCAATTTGAAAAGTATTCTTTTAACCAAACATATTAAACCATTTTTTATTCAATTTTAATTTCAATCATAATTTTAACCAAATATATATAAATATAAAACCAACTTCAACCAAAAATATTTTTTAGAAAATAATTTTTTAAAATTATAACTATAAAAACGACCATAATATTAAACACACTTTTATTAGTGGTTGACATTGGTTCATCACATTTTTAAATTAGTCCTTTAACTAATATCTTATTCATTTCTGATTTATTTTTTTCATTTTAAAAACAATGAATGTTGGAGAAAAAAACTAATATTAAGCTGTTCAAATAACAACTTCATTATTTTTTAATACCACAAAAGTTAATTAATTATTTCCAATGAACTGCAAGAGTTATCAATTAATTAATTTCAGTGAAATATAAGAATTAAGTAATAACGAATTCAAAAAAATGCACGGCACGACATAGAGTGATAGTACAAATCAATCATTTAATAATTAATTTCAATTTTTTTTTATTTGAGTGCTGATGCTTCTTCTTCTTCTTGTTTTTTTTTTTGATTTACGTGAGGTGTCCGGGCCAGCTTGCGCGCACCACGACTAATCCTCACGGCCCACTGAATACCCTGCAAACCCAGTAGGCATGTAAGGCACCGCGGGGGTGACAGACGTGCACGCCAGGACTCGAACCCAGATGTAGTGGAAGGAGACAAACCCCTTCCACCACTAGACCAAACCCTGATTTGCTGCTTCTTTTTTAATCAGATTAGTTGATGACATGTTGAAAAATAAATCGGATATAACAACACTTTATTGAAAATAAAAAGTAAAGATATAAATATACTCAAAATAACAAGAAATAATATGGCATGGATGGATCAAGATTCTATATCCCGAATGGAGAAATTGAAGGTAAAGTGAAACTGATCGTAGTGTGGATTCATAAGCTGTAGTCCCCTGCTGAGAAATCCCACTTCTTACAATATTCTAATGCAAAATGTAGCTAAGATTGGTGACAAAGATTTTCGAACCCCATGTACTCTTCGTTCTCCAGCTTCTCAACCATGTTTGCTATTCCAACTCCACCTGCAGCAAATAGTAGCCGTGAAAATGAGTATCAGGAGATAAAGAAATGAACTAGGGTTTTGTCTAGATCTTGAGATGAAGGGGAGACTTGAGCACCTAAGCTGACTGCGCTCACAAAAATTGTCAAAGCCAGTATGAAAATAATTAATGACGCT
>NW_011503465.1:9863-10491 GCF_000495115.2 Populus euphratica
CGCTCTTCCAAGAAAAGCAATTATCTTTCTAACCACATGCTGTCCAACAAGGGCAGAAATCGTTGCAACTAAAGCAAAGTAAGCAGCTGCAGCAAAGAAGCAGAAAAAGAAATACAGAAGGTTAGCTTGAATGATTGGTGATAACTATTACAGATGTAAGCAAAATGATTTGGAGTTGATATCTATGTGCATTGCTTGCTGCTACATACCATATGGGACAGGGAAACGGTTGAGGAGGTAATACTCTACGACTGACATTGAAGATGAGAATGCCATTGCAAAGGTTGATGTTGCACTTGCTACCTGCAGAAAGGAACAAAGAACTGACGGATTCTCGTGAATGATCACTTCAATGGTGCATAGCAGGGGGGATTGCAACAAAATTTAACATCTTGGTTTGACTACTGATGCTTTTGTGTTTCAAGAAGCTCGTGCCTGTTTCTTACCAGTACCTTTCTTGTATTCTGGATTTTTAGTGATATTGTAGATGCATGAAAGCAGTTAAGTACTTTACCTGAGGAGGAATTCCTAATTCGAGGAAAAGAGGTCCCAAGATGAAGCCGCCTCCTAGACCAAGCAGTCCACCCACCATTCCAGCAATTATTCCACACGAACAGTACAGTAGAAT
>NW_011503509.1:0-10193 GCF_000495115.2 Populus euphratica
TAACATAAGTTATAATCATGAATGCTTGAGGAGATTTACAAGTATTAGCATTAATTGAATAAGATGACTAATATAATCATGTTAACAATATATAATATGATTGGAACCTCCTTTATGTGTGGTTTCCAATTCTATAATAAGAGTTTATACTATACTTGTTTGATATACCATTAGTGGAACCTCTAACCTTGACATTTGTTATTATTATTGTTTAATCCTTACCTTAATTTTCCATCTCCAAGTTCTCATCATCTTCTTCTTCTTCTCTTTCTTTATTATTATTATTATTATTACTACTAGTATTATTACTACTATTACTACTACTACTACTACTACTACTATTATTATTATTATTATTATTATTATTATTGTTGTTGTTGTTGTTGTTGTTGTTATTGTTATTGTTATTGTTGTTGTATTATTGTTGTTTATAATTTGTACAAATAACCTCCCTGTGGTTCGACCCCGGTCTTGCCGGGTTATTTATTACTTCGACACTCCTGCACTTGGGAGAAGACATCAATCTTTTAGTCGTGTCACCCATTGATTAGTATTTAAAAGTGCATTTTTATCATGGTTTTATATCATCATTTTGCACTTGAAGTATCAATAACTCCTTAACCAAAGCATGTTTTATAATAATATATCTAATAATATAAGATACCTTTAATTTATGGAAAATGTTCATTTTAAATGCAGGTCTATCACATAAATGAAAGGATTGATAGATGACTTTAAGAACTTAAATTGCAAGGGCAAAAAGATGACCAAAATTAGAGAAGAGATGTCGGTGCAATCCAAACTAGAACATTGCTCGGTAATTGGGTCATATCTAGAGCTATAAATCTTAGATTTAGGTCTACTTTATATGGATGGAAAGGTAATACATAGGCCTACAACTTTCATATGCAGCTCAAGATCTAAAAAGACCATTTTCAAGTCCAAATTATAGCAACAACAAAGAAGCCCGAATCTGCTCTCCAGCTCGAGCACTATTTAGTATTTTGGCTATATCTGGAGTTCTAGAAGTCCAAATGAGCTGAATGTTTTACACCAGAAAGATGAGACAATTGCCTACAACTTTCATGTTTTCAAGTGGCTCCAATTTTGATATTATCAATGACGTTTTGGGCAGACAAGAGAAGATAAGGATTGCCACCAAGTCAAGAGTTGGCCACCCACTCATCAATTAGTCATCAAATCAATAGTTCCCAATTTTGGCCTATAAAAGGAGGCATTTGCCATGCATTTAGGCATCTTGGTTTTCAGATCAAGATCATGCTCTTGCTTTCTCTCTTTGTATTTTTTGTAATGTTTATGCTTTGCTTTCATTAATATCAAGTTTATGCTTTTCATTTCCTTTCCTTTACATAGTTAACTTTTATCTTATTTATGTTCTTATTTTGTTTATTTATTTTTCTTTCTTTCATTATGTCTAGCTAAGCTTATTATGTCAAGGTGAAAAGGTTACACTAATGGTGTAAGAATAAGTATAGTGTAAACGTAATATGGACTTTAATGTTTGATACTAGCATGTTTTGTATTTGTTATCTTGTTCACTCTTTAATACTTTGCTTGTTAAATGACTAATCTTGATTTATATTGTATAACACTTGGTACAACAAATGCTTGGCACTTTCATAGTTCATACTATATGGTATAACCGACACCTGAGCTATGAAAGGAACTTGATTTGTTGTTAACATAAGTTATAATCATGAATGCTTGACGAGATTTACGAGTACTAGCATTAATCGAATAAGATGACTAATGTAATCATGTTAACAATATATAATCTGATTGGAACCTCCTTTGTGTGTGGTTTCCCATTGAATAATAAGAGTTTATACTATACTTGTTTGACATAGCATTAGTGGAACCTCTAACCTTGACATTTGTTATTATTATTGTTTAATCCTTACATTAATTTTCCATCTCCAAGTTCTCATCATCTTCTTCTTCTTCTCTTTCTTTATTATTATTATTATTATTATTATTATTATTATTATTATTATTATTATTATTATTACTATTATTATTATTATTGTTATTGTCATTGTTGTTATTATTGTTATTATTGTTATTACTATTATTGTTGTTGTTGTTGTTGTTGTTATTATTGTTGTTGTACTATTGTCGTTTATAATTTGTACAATTAACCTCCCTGTGGTTCGACCCCGGTCTTGCCGGGTTATTTATTATTTCGACACTCTTGCACTTGGGAGAAGACACCAATCTTTTAGTCGTGTCAAGTTTTTGGTGCCGTTGCCGGGGAGGTAAGTTTTGTATAAATTATAATATTTATTTTATTTTTTCTTTTCACTTTTCTTGTATATAACTTTGTTTCTTTTCTCTTGTTTCTTCTTCTTTTGTTTTCTTTTTCCTTTTATTCTATTCCTACACGTGCATGAGAGTGTGGTCACGTACATCAAGTGGTAGACTTTGTAGGGTATCCTCATCATTTTCAGAAAATATGGCCGAAGAAGATAATCAATCACTTCATAATGACATCATTTTCAGAAAATATGGCTAAAGAAGATAATCAGTCACTTCATAATGAGAATAATGAGAATAACCGTGCTAGAACACTTAGAGACCACATCTATCCCACAAGAACAAGTGCACCATCATGCATAGTTTTTCCTCCCAATGCATCTCATTTTAATTTTAAACCAGGCATTATTCAACTTTTACCTTCTTTTCATGGCTTAGAATTGGAAAATCCATATTTGCATTTAAGGGAATTTGAGGAGGTCTGCAACACATATAATAATTTAAATTGTAGCATGAACACCATCAGATTAAATATTTTTCCTTTTTCATTAAAAGATAAAGCTAAAACATGGTTACAAAATTTAAGAACAGGATCCCTTCGTGCTTGGGATGAAATGCAACAACAGTTTTTGAAGAAGTTTTTCCCATCTCACAGAACAAACTCTTTCAAAAGACAAATCACTACTTTCACTCAAAAACCAGGAGAAACATTTTACCAATGTTGGGATAGGTATCGAGACTTGCTTAGTACTTGCCCTCATCATAGTTTTGAAACATGGAGATTGGTTTCACATTTCTATGAAGGGTTAACACCTAAACATAGGCAAATGGTTGAATTGATGTGCAATGAAACTTTTGAAGATAAAGACCTTGATGAAGCAATGGAGTACTTAGACTTGTTAGCTGAAAATGCTCAAAATTGGGACACCGCGGGTACTTATGAGGCACCGAGCAAAACTCAACCTCATACATCTAGTGGAGGTATGTACAACCTTAGGGAAGATCATGACCTTCAAGCCAAGTTTGCATCTTTAGCTAGAAAAGTCGAGGCACTAGAATTGAAAAAGAGTGGTCAATTAAAATTTGTTGAAAACATTGAATGTCAAATATGTGAAACAAATGAACACTCAACCAACGATTGTCCAACCTTGCCTTCTTTTAAGGAATGTCTCCATGAACAAGCCCATGCTTTAAACAGTTTTCAAAGGGCCAACCACAACCCATACTCCCAAACATACAACCCTGGTTGGAGAAATCACCCAAATTTCAGTTACAAACATACAATCCTGGTTGAAGAAATCACCCAAATTTTAGTTGGAAGAGTGAGAACAACAATGCACAAATTTCACAACCACCGTTTCTAGCACACCACAATTTCCAAAATTCTCATGGATATGCACCTCCTTATGCTCCACCTCTTAGAAGAAATCTTGAGGAAACATTGCATGCATTCATTGAAAAGCAAGAGACAATCAATACTCAACTTACTCAAAATATGACAAATTTTAAAGATACTCTTGCAAAATTAACATCTCCTCTCAGTTTCTAAGAGAAAGGTAAGTTTCCATCTCAACCACAACAAAATCCCAAGGGGCAATACAATGCAAATGCAAGTAGTTCCGGAAGCCAACACATGGATCAAGTCAAATTAGTCACTACTTTACGCAGTGGTAAGGTTATTGAAAACCCCTCTCTTGAACCTTATGAGAAAGATGATGAGTCAATCTCTGAGGGTAAGGAAGGGGTTGAATCTGAAAATTGCAAAGAAAAGACTGATTCTCCGCCAGCACTTCCGTTTCCTCAAGCCATGACCAAACAAAGGAAAGTCAATCACAACTCTGAAATTTTTGAAATTTTCAAACAAGTAAGGATCAATATACCTTTATTGGATGTTATTAAACAGGTTCCTTCCTATGCTAAATTTTTAAAAGATCTATGCACTATGAAGAGGAAACTGAATGTGAAAAAGAAAGCTTTTCTAGCCGAACAAGTAAGTGCTATTCTTCAGAACAATAATGCTTTCAAATATAAAGACCCTGGTTGTCCTACAATTTCTTGCTTTATTGGAGAACAAAAAAATTGAAAAAGCCTTACTTGATATTGGTGCTAGTGTGAATTTACTTCCATATTCAGTTTTTCAAAGTCTCAATCTAGGTGAGTTAAAACCAACTTCTATATCTCCTTTACTTGCCGATAGATCGGTAAAAGTGCCTAGAGGAATAATTGAAGATGTGTTAGTACAAGTTGATAAATTCATTTATCCTGTGGATTTTATTGTCTTGGACACAGAACCTGTTGAAGCATGTAATTCATTTCCTGTTATTTTAGGACGTCCGTTTCTTGCAACTTCTAATGCATTGATTAATTGTAGGAATGGACTGATGAAGCTATCATTTGGAAACATGACATTGGAGATGAATATTTTCAACATTTGCAAGCAACCTGGAGATGATAATGATTTACAAGAAGTAGATCATATTGATGAATTAGTTTATGATCAACTTGAATCTACTTTAAGTAAAAATGAGTTAGATGAATCTGAAGATTTGCAAATGATTTATTCTAAGGAAGAAATCACGGATGAAACAAGCACCGAAAATGTTGATGCAAATCTTTTATCAATAGTGACAACAGATTCGACATCTGACATCACATCAATCGATGATTACTTTCCTAACGAATCCTTACTTTCTCTTAGTCCAATGTCTTGGTATGATAAAAATATCAATTTTCTTGCTTTAGGAGGTTTGCCAGCTGATTGGAGTACCCAAGATAAAAAAAAAAGTTTTTGAACGAAGTGAAGAGCTTTTATTGTGATGACCCTAACTTATTCAAATATTGTCCTGATCAAATATTTCAAAGATTCATTCCCGACAATGAGGTAAGTAGTGTCATTAAACTTTGTCATTCTAAAGCATGTGGAAGTTATTTCTCGCCAAAAAAGACAGCAGTAAAAATCTTTCAAAATGGATTTTATTGGCCCACCATGTTCAAGGACACGCAAGCATTATGCAAAACTTGTGAAAATTGTCAAAAAGTTGATACTAGTCAAAAAGTTTTGTTTTATAATTCTCAACTCTATGCATTCCCTAGAGAGCTAAGACCAAGATGGAGCGATCCTTATAGGGCCTGTGATATTGAGAATTCAATGAATGATAATATTTTTAAGGAAAATGGACATCGTTTGAAAGCTTACTTTGATAATTTTCCTAGTGAAAATGAATCAACTGGTTGGAATGATCTTGTAGATAAAGGTTGATTATTTTGTTTTTCTCACATTGTTTTTGTGTTTCTTTTTGAGTGATTTTTGCTAGTTTCTCTCACCTAGTCAAATGACGGACAACAATACTCCGTGACTTAAGTCGGTTCTTTTAGTTTCCCACAATAACTGATATTTGTGTATATATTTGTGCAATTCTTTGAATCTCTCTTCCAATTCTCAGTTGAAAATGGACACTAATCTTGAAAAATTGAAAAAGTATTTTCCCGCTTTGCCTCAGAATGCGATTACAAAAATTTACCGTGCTAGATGTGCAAGATTGAGATTGTTAATGAATCATGGAATTCCTGAAGATATTCACTGGTTGATAGAAGCAAAGGTCCGATTATCAGGTGAGTCCTCTAACTCCTTTATTTCACACATGTCTGGAACAGGTAAAAGCACTTTTGCAAAGAAACGTCGTGCAAAACGAATGAAAGTCTGTCATCGATGTGCTAGATGGACTTGTAATACACAATCTCGTTCTTTAGGAATGGTATCTATAAATCGTGAAGATAAAATACAATTCATTAAGGATGGCCTAAGTAAGGAGTCTTTAGATAATCTTCTATTGACTCTTGAGACGCATCCTAGTGGAGATGTGCATCGTGTAATTCATGATTTATGGCCACTATTTCATAAAGAACATGATCGACTTAGTCTTGGGAATCTCACTAAAAAAGACCCTGTTTGCCAGTTTTTAAGAAAACTGGATGGGAAGTCTATCCCTGACCCATAGAGGGCGTTTAAGCCGTTCTTGGACGTAAAACCAAGAGAAGATGTGAGCCACAATCACAACTACCTGTACATACAGATGCTTTTTCAAAAGTAAATAAATAAATAAAAAGAGAGATAAAGTGTGTGAGACTCCGGCTGGTCTACATATAGGTGTTATGATTGCCTTTCTAATTTCTCATCTATAAAAACATCTCTTCCTTCCTTTCATTTCTACTCAACCCATATATTCAACAAATACAAAAGTGTGTAGAAATGGCAAGTTCCTCAAGTCATCATATAAGAAATATTTGTGTTTTCGGTGGATCTAGTCCTAGGAAAGAAAAGGAGTTTTTAGAATCAGCAAATCATCTTGGTCAAGTGCTAGCTGAGACAAAGATTCATTTAATGCATGGGGGAGGCAGTCTTGGGTTAATGGGAGGTGTGTCAATAGCTGCATTTTTAGGAGGTAGTCAAGTTTTAGGGGTTGTCCCTGAAGCTTTAGCACAAAGGGACATCATTGGAAAAACAATTGGAGAGGAACTTTAGGTCTCCACAATGTCAACTCGAATGAATACAATGTTTAACCATGCTGATACCTTCATTGCTTTACGAGGTGGTCTAGGCACATTGGAAAAGATCTTTCATATTTCCTCTTGGGCTCAACTGCACATTCACCATAAACCCATGGTTTGTTAAATGTTAATGGTTATTATGATAAGTTGTTGTCTTTTCTTGATCATGCTGTGGAACAGGAATTTCTAACATCTTCTGCACGACAAATCATAATCTCTACTGCTACTGCTGAACAATTGATTGACCAACTACAATCTTTCATTCCTGTAATTGATTCTTCCATGAGTCGCATAAATTGGTCAACTAAGGAAAGCCGTAAAAAGCTTAGATTGGATTTGAGTCTTCATTTGTGAATCTTTATGTCTTTTGGTTTTATTATTGTGTTTTGTTGTTACTTTTATTTGTTTTCGTGTGTTTCAGGTTTGTCAGTGTTCGTTATTTCAGGTGATATCTTCTATACTCTATCTTTCTATCTTCAAACATTGAGGACAATGTTTTGTTTTAGTTGGGGGGAGAGGGTAGTAGCAAAAAAAAAAAAAACTGTGTTTTCTATTTCATAAAACATGTGCAAAATTATTGTTACTATGATGGCAGAGTAAGGAGAACTTTTATGACTGTTGAGACGCATCTTAGTAACCATTTTTAATAAGGTCTATCATAATACTTCTTGAAATATTCAGGTTTACAAACTCTCGCATTGTTATCACTTAATTCTGCTCATATACTTATTTAACACGTATTCTTAAACCTTAATTTACACACACACATTTTAACATATGATTGTGGGTTGTATATTGGATTATTACATTATTTATGTTCTTTTGTTAAAGGTAACAACTAAGGGAAAGGGATTGTATATAATTAAAAAAAATTAAAAGAAAAAAAAAGAAAAAAAATGATAATAATAAAAATGTAGATAAGTTTAGTTTCGTAGCCTCCCTAACCTAAGCAATTAAGCTCGAAGGGGTGTTTTAACACCTAATACCCTAAAGTCAACTGACTTGGGAGCTATTGGCCCAACGCTTGTTACATGGGTTGAGGAGAAAAGCTTAAGGAAATCAAACATTGCACTATCTACATATCAGTATCTGCGACCCGAGTTACTAAGCTCGTAGGGGTGTCTTAACGCGACTCGAGTTACTAAGCTCGAAGGGGTGTCTTAACACCTAATGCCCTAAGACCAACTAGTTTGGGAATCATTAGCCGAAAGCTCGTTACATGGATTAAAGATGCATGGTGTTTTTAAATTATATGTATATATATGTAAAAAAAAAAGAAAAAAAAGAGACAAAAATAATAATCCCAAGGCAAGGAAGTTAACCTTAAACATTATATCAAAAATTTTGTTTTCTTCCAAGAAAAGCCCCATACTTATGTGTTGATAGATTGAGCACAAAAGAAAGGTTTATTAATATCTTATTAAGAGGTATTGAGCACAAAAGATAGGTTTATGAATATCTTGTTAAGAGGTATTAAGCAGGTATATAAATTTAACGAGAGTTTGTTTATCTGAATAGATTAATGGAAGTTAAATGATGAATACCTTGCTTTGTGAAATTTGCAAATTGTTTTTCTATTTCAACGCTTTGATTACTAGGGACTTGTAATAAGCTGGTTGGGGGGGGTGATTAGTACTTAAAAGTGCATTTTTATCATGGTTTTATATCATCATTTTGCACTTGAAGTATCAATAACTCCTCAACTAAACCATGTTTTATAATAATATATCTAATAATATAAGATACCTATAATTAGTGGTAAATGTTCATTTTAAATACAGGTCTATCACATAAATGAAAGGATTGATTGATGACTTTAAGAACTTAAATTGCAAGGGCAAAAAGATTACCAAAATTAGAAAAGAGATGTCGGTGCAATCCAAACGGAAACACTATTCGGTAATTGGGTCATATCTGGAGCTATAGATCTCAGATTTAGGTCTACTTTATATGGATTGAAAGGTAAGACATAGGCCTACAACTTTCATATGGAGCCCAAGATCTAAAGAGGCCATTTTCAAGTCCAAATTGTAGCAACAACAAAGAAGCCCGAATCTGTCCTCCAACCCGAGCACTATTTAGTATTTTGGCCATATCTGGCGTTCTAGAAGTCCAAATGAGCTGAATTTTTTACACAAGAAAGACGAGACAATTGCCTACAACTTTCATGTTTTCAAGTGGCTCCAATTGTGACATTATCAATGACGTTTTGGGCAGACAAGAGAAGATAAGGATTGTCACCAAGTCAAGAGTTGGCCACCCACTCATCAATTAGTCATCAAATCAATAGTTCCCAATTTTGGCCTATAAAAGGAGGCATTTGCCATGCATTTAGGCATCTTGGATTTCAGATCAAGATCATGCTCTTGCTTTCTCTCTTTGTATTTTTTGTAATGTTTATGCTTTGCTTTCATTAATATCAAGTTTATGCCTTTCATTTCCTTTCCATTACTTAGTTAACTCTTATCTTATTTATGTTTTTATTTTGTTTATTTATTTTTCTTTCTTTCATTATGTCTAGCTAAGTTTATTATGTCAAGGTGAAAATGTTACATACGACCCTAGTTGGAGAAATCACCCAAATTTTAGTTGGAAGAGTGAGAACAATAATGCACAAACTTCACAACCACCATTTCAAGCACACCATAATTTTCAAAATTCTCATGGATATGCACCTCCTTATGCTCCACCTCTTAGAAGAAATCTTGAGGAAACATTGCATGCATTCATTGAAAAGCAAGAGACAATCAATACTCAACTTGCTCAAAACATGACATATTTTAAAGATACTCTTGCAAAATTAACATTTGCTCTCAGTTTCCAAGAGAAAGGTAAGTTTCCATCTCAACCACAATAAAATCCCAAGGGGCAATACAATGCAAATGCAAGTAGTTCCGGAAGTCAACACATGGATCAAGTCAAATCAGTCATCACTCTTTGTAGTGGTAAGGTTATTCAAAAATCAATTCTTGAACCTTGTGAGAAAGATGATGAGTCAATCTCTAAAGGTAAGGAAGGGGTTGAATCTGAATATTGCAAGGAAAAGACTGATTCCCTGCCAGCACTTCCATTTCCTCATGCCATTATCAATCAGGAAGAAATCGATGATGAAAAAGGCATCGAAAATATTGATGCGGATCTTTTATCAAAAGTGACAATAGATTCGACACCCAATATCACACCAATCAATTATTATTTTCCTGATGAATCTCTACTTTCTCTTAGTTCAATACCTTGGTTTGCTAAAAATATCAATTTTCTTGCTTCAGGATTTTTGCTAGCTCACTAGAGTACCGAAGACAAAAGAAAATTTTTGAGCAACATGCAAAACTTTTATTGGGATGACCTTTACTTATTCAATTATCGTCCTG
>NW_011503466.1:0-4248 GCF_000495115.2 Populus euphratica
GTGATTATGCCGTAGGTGCTGTTTTGGGATAAAGAAAAGATAAGAAACCTTATGTAATTTACTATGCAAGTAAAACTTTAAATAGTGCTCAAATGAATTATATCACCACTAAAAAAGAATTACTTGCAGTAGTATTTACATGTGAAAAATTCAGATCTTATCTTGTTGGCTCACCTGTTGTTGTTTTTAGTGATCATGCAGCATTGAAATATCTTCTTTCTAAGAAAGATTCTAAGGCTAGATTGGTGCGGTGGATTTTATTACTTCAAGAATTTGATATCACAATCAAAGATAAGAAAGGTAGCGAAAATGTGGTCGCAGATCACTTGTCAAGATTGACAACAGATTCGAAAACTGACATCACACCAATCGATGACTACTTTCTCGATGAATCTTTACTTTCTGTCTCTACAATGCCTTGGTTTGCTAATATTGTCAATTTTCTTGTTTCAGGACAATTGCCAGCTCATTGGAGTACCCAAGATAAAAGAAAGTTGTTGAACGAAGTGAAGAACTTTTATTGGGATGATCCTTATTTATTTAAATATTGTCCTGATCAAATATTTCGAAGATGCATTCCTGACAATGAGGTAAGTAGTGTCATTAAATGTTGTCATTTTGAGGCATGTGGGGGCCATTTCTCGTCAAGAAAGACAACTGCACAAATCTTACAAAGTGGATTTTATTGGCCCACCATGTTCAAAGACTCACATGCATTTTGCAAGTCTTGTGAAAATTGTCAAAAGTTGGGATCTATTTCAAAACGTCACATGATGCCTTTAAATCCTATTATTGTCATTGAGATCTTTGACTGCTGGGGTATTGATTTCATGGGTCCATTCCCTCCATCATTTGGTTTCTTATACATATTAGTCGTAGTAGATTATGTTTCAAAATGGATAGAGGCAATTCCAAGTCGAAACAATGATCACAAAATAGTGATAAAGTTTTTGAAAGAAAATATTTTGAGTAGATTTGGAGTCCCTCGAGCCATAATCAGTGATGGTGGAACACATTTCTACAACAAGCCATTTGAGTCTTTAATGAAGAAATATGAAATCACACACAAAGTTGCCACCCCTTATCACCCTCAAACAAGTGGACAAGTAGAGCTTGCTAATAGGGAGATCAAACATATTTTGGAGAAAATAGTGAACCCTAATAGGAAAGACTGGTCTTTAAGACTTAATGATGCACCTTGAGCTTATTGAACTGCTTATAAAACATCATTAGGTATGTCACCTTATAGACTAGTCTATGGAAAACCTTGTCACTTGCCTGTGAAACTTGAACATAAAGCTTATTAGGCTATTAAAACTTTCAATTCAAATCTGGATGATGCTAGTCAACTGCAAAAATTACAAATAAATGAGCTTGAGGAAATAAGAAATGATGCATATGAAAATTCAAGAATTCATAAAGCAAGAATTAAAGAGTTTCATGACAAGAAAATACTAAGAAAAACATTCAATGTTGGTCAAAAAGTCTTGTTTTATAATTCTCGACTGCATTTATTTCCTGGAAAATTAAGATCAAGATGGAGCGGTCCTTTTATTGTGAAACATGTGTATCCATATGGGGCCTATGACATCGAGAATCCAAAGAATGACAATGTTTTCAAGGTAAATGGACATCGTCTGAAAGTTTACTTTGACAATTTTTCAGATGAACATGACTCTATTGAATTGGGTGATCCTGTATATAAAGATTGATTTTTTTTTTGTTTCTTTTTGAGTGATTTTTGCTAGTTTCTCTTACCTCGGTCAAATGGCAGATAAAGGTACTCCGTGACTTAAGTCGGTTCTTTCAGTTTCCCATAATAACTGATATCTGTGTATATATTTGTGCAATTCTTTGAATCTCTCTTCCAATTCTCATTTGAAAATGGACACTAATCTTGAAAAATTGAAAAAGTATTTTCCCACTCTGCCTCAGAATGCGATTACAAAAATTTACCGTGCTAGATGTGCAAGATTGAGATTGGTAATGAATCATGGAATTCCTGAAGATATTCGTTGGTTGATTGAAGCAAAGGTCCAATTATCAGGTGAGTCCTCTAACTACTTCATTTCACACATGTCTGGAACAGGTAAAAGTACTTTTCCAAAGAAACGTCATGCAAAACGATTAAAAGTTTATCATCGATGTGCTAGATGGACTTGTAATACATAATGTCGTTCTTTAGGAATGGTATCTATAAACCGTGAAGATAAAATACAATTCATTAAGGATGGTCTGAGTAAGGATTCTTTAGATAATCTTCTATTGACTCTTGAGACGCATCCTAGTGGAGATGTGCACGACACGACTAAAAGATTGATGTCTTCTCCCAAGTGCAGGAGTGTCGAAGTAATAAATAACCCGGCAAGACCGAGGTCGAACCACAGGGAGGTTAATTGTACAAATTATAAATAACAATAATACAACAATAACAATAATAACAACAATAATAATAACAATAATAATAATAATAATAATAATAATAATAATAATAATAATAGTAGTAGTAGTAATAATAGTAGTAATAATAATAATAATAATAATAATAATAAAGAAAGAGAAGAAGAAGAAGATGATGAGAACTTCGAGATGGAAAATTAATGTAAGGATTAAACAATAATAATAACAAATGTCAAGGTTAGAGGTTCCACTAATGGTATATCAAACAAGTATAATATAAACTCTTATTATTGAAATGGAAACCACACACAAAGGAGGTTCCAATTAGATTATATATTGTTAACATGATTACATTAGTAATCTTATTCAATTAATGCTAATACTTGTAAATCTCGTCAAGCATTCATGATTATAACTTATGTTAACAACAAATCAAGTTCCTTTCATAGCTCAGGTGTCGGTTATACCATTCATTATGGGCTATGAAAGTGCCAAGCATTTCTTGTACCAAGTGTTATACAACATAAATCAAGGTTAATCATTTAACAAGCAAAGTATTAAAGAGTGAACAAGATAACAAATATAAAACATGTTAGTATCAAACATTAAAGTCCATATTAAGTTTACATTATACTTATTCTCACACCATTAGTGTAACCTTTTCACCTTGACATAATTAACTTAGCTAGACATAATGAAAGAAAGGAAAACAAATAAACAAAATAAGAACATAAAAGTTAACTAAGTAAAGGAAAGGAAATGAAAGGCATAAACTTGATATTAATGAAAGCAAAGCATAAACATTACAAAAAATACAAAGAGAGAAAGGAAGAGCATGATCTTGATCTGGAAACCAAGATGCCTAAATGCATGGCAAATGCCTCCTTTTATAGGCCAAAATTGGGAACTATTGATTTGATGACTAATTGATAAGTGGGTGGCCAACTTTTGACTTGGTGACAATCCTTATCTTCTCTTGTCTGCCCAAAACGTCATTGATAACGTCAAAATTGGAGCCAGTTGTAAACATGAAAGTTGTAGGTAATTGTCTCAGCTTTCTTGTGTAAACAATTCAGCTCATTTGGACTTCTAGAACTCCAGATATGGCCAAAATACCGAACAGTGCTCGGGCTGGAAGACAGATTCGGGCTTCTTTGTTGTTGCTACAATTTGGACTTGATAATGGCCTTTTTAGATCTTGGGCTCCATATGAAAGTTGTAGGCCTATGTCTTACCTTTCCATCCATATAAATTGGACCTAAATCTAAGATCTGTAGCTCCAGATATAACCCAATTACCGAACAGTGTTCCGGTTTGGATTGCACCGACATCTCTTCTCTAAGTTTGACCATCCCTTTATGCATGCAATTTAAGTTCTTCAAGTCATCAATCAATCCTTTCATTTATGTGATAGACCTGCATTAAAAATAGACATTTACCACAAATTATAGGTATCTTATATTATTAGATACATTATTATAAAACATATTTTAGTTAAGGAGTTATTGATACTTCAAGTGCAAAATGATGATATAAAACCATGATAAAAATGCACTTTTAAGTACTAATCAGTGCATCATGTAATTCATGATTTATGGCCACTATTTCATAAAGAACATGATCGACTTAGTCTTGGGAATCTGACTAAAAAAGACCCTATTTGCCAGCTTTTAAGAAAACTGGATAGGAAGCCTATCCCCAACCCGTAGAGGGCGTTTAAGCCGTTCTTGGACGTAAAACCAAGGGAAGATGTGAGCCACAATCACAACTACCTGTACATACACATGCTTGGTTTTATTATTGTGTTTTGTTGTTTCTTATATTTGTTTAAGTGTATTTCAGGTTTGT
>NW_011503466.1:4275-7906 GCF_000495115.2 Populus euphratica
AAGAGTGTGTGAGACTCTAGCTAGCCTACATATAGGTGGTATGATTGCCTTTTTAATTTTTCATCTATAAAATCCTTTTTTCCTTCCTTTCATTTCTACTCAACCCATACATTCAACAAATATAAAAGTGTGTAGAAATGGCAAGTTCCTCAGGTCATCATATATGAAATATTTGTGTTTTTGGTGGATCTAGTCCTGGGAAAGAAAAGGAGTTTTTAGAATCAGCAAATCATCTTGGTCAAGTGCTAGCTGAGAGAAAGATTCATTTAGTGTATGGGGGAGGTAGTCTTGGGTTAATGGGAGGTGTGTCAATAGCTGTATTTTTAGGAGGTAGTCAAGTTTTGGGGGTTGTCCCCGAAGCTTTAGCAAAAGGGGACATCATTGGAAAAACAATTGGAGAAGAACTTCAGGTCTCCACAATGTCAGCTCAAATGAATACAATGTTTAACCATGCTGATGCCTTCATTGCTTTACCAGGTGGTCTAGGCACATTGGAAGAGATCTTTCATATTTCCTCTTGGGCCCAACTGCACATTCACCATAAACCCATAGGTTTATTAAATGTTAATGGTTATTATGATAAGTTGTTGTCTTTTCTTGATCATGCTGTGGAACAGGAATTTCTAACATCTTCTACACGACAAATCATAATCTTTGCTGCTATTGTTGAACAATTGATTGACCAAGTACAATCTTTCATTCCTGTAATTGATCCTTCCATGAGTCGCATAAATTGATCAACTAAGGAAAGCCGTAAAAAGCTTCGATTGGATTTGAGCCTTCATTTGTGAATCTTTGTGTCTTTTGGTTTTATTATTGTGTTTTGTTATTTCTTATTTTTGTTTCAGTGTGTTTCAGGTTTTGTCAGTGTTCGTTATTTCAGGTGATATCTTCTATACTCTATCTTTCTACCTTAGAACATTGAGGACAATGTCTCGTTTTGGTTGGGGGGAGAGGGTAGTAGTTGATAAAAAAAAAAATTTCATTTCATAAAGCATGTGCATAATTGTTGTTACTAGGATGGCAGAGTAAAGGAGTTCTTTTGTTAAAGTGACTCTTGAGACGCATCTTAGTAACCATTCTTAACAAGGTCTATTATAATACTTCCTGAAATATTCAGGTTTACAAACTCTCGTATTGTTACCACTTAATTCTGCTCAGATACTTATTTAACATGTATTCTTAAACCTTAATTTACACACACACACTTTAACATATGATTGTGGGTTGCATATTGGATTATTACATTATTTATGTTCTTTTGTTAAAGGTAACAACTAAGGGAAAGGGATTGTATATAATTAAAAAGAAAAAAAAAAAAAAAAAAAAAAAAAAAAAAAAAAAAAAAAAAAAAAAAAAAAAAAAAAAGAAAAAAAGAAAAAAAAATGATGATAATAAAAATGTAGATAAGTTTGGTTTCGTAGCCTCCCTAACCTAAGCAATTAAGCCCGAAGGGGTGTTTTAACACCTAATACCCTAAAGTCAACTGACTTGGGAGCTATTGGCCCAACGCTTGTTACATGGGTTGAGGAGAAAAGCTTAAAGGAATCAAACATTGCACTATCTACATATCAGTATCTGCGACCCGAGTTACTAAGCTCGTAGGGGTGTCTTAACACCTAATGCCCTAAGACCAACTGGTCTGGGAGTCATTAGCTGAAAGCTCATTACATGGGTTAAAGATGCATGATATTTTTAAATTATATGTATATACATTAAAAAAAAAAGACAAAAATAATAATCCCAACCCAAGGAAGTTAACCTTAAACATTAGAACAAAAATTTTGTTTTCTTCCAAGAAAAGCCCCATAATTATGTGTTGATACATTGAGCACAAAAGAAAGGTTTATTAATATCTTGTTAAGTGGTATTGAGCAGATATATAAATTTAATGAGAGTTTGTTTATCTGGATAGATTAATGGAAGTTAAATGATGAATACCTTGCTTTGTGAAATTTGCAAATTTGTTTTCTATTTTAACGCTTTGATTACTAGGGACTAGTAATAAGCTGGTTGGGGGGTGTGATTAGTACTTAAAAGTGCATTTTTATCATGGTTTTATATCATCATTTTGCACTTGAAGTATCAATAACTCCTTAACTAAAATATGTTTTATAATAATGTATCTAATAATATAAGATACCTATAATTTATGGTAAATGTCTATTTTTAATGCAGGCCTATCACATAAATGAAAGGATTGATTGATGACTTGAAGAACTTAAATTGCAAGGATAAAGAGATGGCCAAACTTAGAAAAGAGATGTCGGTGCAATCCAAACCGGAACACTGTTCGGTAATTGGGTCATATCTGGAGCTACAGATCTCAGATTTAGGTCCAATTTATATGGATGGAAAGGTAAGACATAGGCCTACAACTTTCATATGGAGCCCAAGATCTAAAAAGGCCATTATCAAGTCCAAATTGTAGCAACAACAAAGAAGCCCGAATCTGTCTTCCAGCCCGAGCACTATTCGGTATTTTGGCCATATCTGGAGTTCTAGAAGTCCAAATGAGCTGAAATTTTTACACAAGAAAGCTGAGACAATTGCCTACAACTTTCATGTTTACAACTGGCTCCAATTTTGACGTTATCAATGACGTTTTGGGCAGACAAGAGAAGATAAGGATTGTCACCAAGTCAAAAGTTGGTCACCCACTTATCAATTAGTCATCAAATCAATAGTTCCCATTTTTGGCCTATAAAAGGAGGCATTTGCCATGCATTTAGGCATCTTGATTTCCAGATCAAGATCATGCTCTTCCTTTCTCTCTTTGTATTTTTTATGCTTTGTTTTCATTAATATTAAGTTTATGCCTTTCATTTCCTTTCCTTTACTTAGTTAACTTTTATGTTCTTATTTTGTTTATCTATTTTGCTTTCTTTCATTATGTCTAGCTAAGTTAATTATGTCAAGGTGAAAAGGTTACACTAATGGTGTAAGAATAAGTATAATGTAAACTTAATATGGACTTTAATGTTTGATACTAACATGTTTTATATTTGCTATCTTGTTCACTCTTTAATACTTTGCTTGTTAAATGACTAATCTTGATTTATGTTGTATAACACTTGGTACAACAAATGCTTGGCACTTTCATAGCCCATAATGTATGGTATAACCGACACCTGAGCTATGAAAGGAACTTGATTTGTTGTTAACATAAGTTATAATCATGAATGCTTGACGAGATTTACAAGTATTAGCATTAATTGAATAAGATGACTAATGTAATCATGTTAACAATATATAATCTGATTGGAACCTCCTTTGTGTGTGGTTTCCAATTCAATAATAAGAGTTTATACTATACTTGTTTGATATACCATTAGTGGAACCTCTAACCTTGACATTTGTTATTATCATTGTTTAATCGTTACATTAATATTCCATCTCAAAGTTCTCATCATCTTCTTCTTCTTCTCTTTCTTTATTATTATTATTATTACTACTACTACTACTACTACTACTACTACTACTACTACTACTACTACTACTACTACTACTACTACTACTACTACTACTACTACTACTACTACTACTACTACTACTACTACTACTACTACTACTACTACTACTACTACTACTACTACTACTACTACTACTACTACTACTACTACTACTACTA
>NW_011503466.1:9476-10486 GCF_000495115.2 Populus euphratica
GTGGTGATTTGTCTCTTGAAAGAGTTTGTTCTATGAGATGGGAAAAACTTCTTTAAAAATTGTTGTTGCATTTCATCCCAAGCACGAATGGTTCCTGGTCTTAAATTTTGTAGCCATGTTTTAGCTTTATCTTTTAATGAAAAAAGGAAAAAGCCTTCATCTGATGGTGTTCATGCTACAATTTGAGTCATTATACATGTTGTAAACTTCCTAAAATTCTCTTAAATGTAAGTATGGATTTTCTAAATCCAAGCCATGAAAAGAAGGCAAAAGTTGAATAATGCCCAACTTAAAATTCAAATGAGATGCTTCATGATGGAAAATTATGCATGATGGTGCACTTGTTATTGTGGGATTCATGTGGTCTTTAAATGTTCTAACACAATTATTCTCATTATTCTTATTATAAAGTGATTGATTATCTTCTCCAACTATACTTTATGAAAATGATGAGGATACCTTACAAAATCTACCATTTAATGTACATGACCACACTCTCATGCAAATATAGAAATAGAATAAAAGGAAGAAGAAAACAAAATAAGAAGAAGAAACAAAACAAAAGAAACAAAGTTAGATATAAGAAAAGTGAAAAGTAAAAACAAAATAAATAATATAATCTATACAAAAATTTACCTCCCTGGCAATGGTGCCAAAAGCTTGACATGACTAAAAGATTGATGTCTTCTCCCAAGTGTAGGAGTGTCGAAGTAATAAATAACCCGGCAAGACCGGGGTCGAACCACAAGGAGGTTAATTGTATAAATTATAGATAATAATAATACAAAAACAACAATAACAATAATAACAATAATAATAGTATTAATAATAATAAAAATAATAATAAAGAAGAAGAAGAAAAAGAAGAAGGAGAAGTTGATGAGAACTTTGAGATGGAAGATTAAAGTAAGGATTAAACAATGATAACAACAAATGCCAAGGTTAAAGGATCCACTAATGGTATGTCAAATAAGTATAATATAAACTTTTATTATTCAATTGGAAACCAC
>NW_011503467.1:0-6903 GCF_000495115.2 Populus euphratica
GTCGTTTTGATGGTTAAAGGCCCAAGACCGTGTATAATCGCATGAACCGAGTAGAGTGGGTTAGCTTCTTTCTTAATTAATTAGGAAGGAGAAGGCAAGGTTATATCTCGAAGTTAAACAAAATGAATTGAAGTTCCAAAGCATCACACAGATTTTTTTTTACTGTTAATTACTGTGCTTCCTTTCTACTTTCATTGCTCACAGCATTGTTAATTGAAGAACAGCGTTTTATTTATTTTTCATTTTAGTTACTAAACTTTTTTTTTTCAATTTTATACTTCCATGTTATATATATGTGATATTTTATATTTTTTTATTTCTATTTGTGCGAAGAATTAAAGGTTTATGAGAAATTTTTACAATTGAATTTGAAGCCAATTACGATAAATAAAATTTAATTTTTTATACTTAAAAAACAATTAAAAGAAGAAGAAATGAAATAAAAACAAAACAAAACCCTTTGTTTCAAATTCACATGAAAAAGTTATTTTTTTTCCATTAATTTCTTTATAGTCATTTTTATCCCTTTAGTTTTAGGTTTTTATGTCCTAAACTTCTTCTTCTTCTTCTTCTACATTTCAGCCTTTAAATTTTGAGAGGAAAAAAATAGAAAAAAAAAATAGTCATTTGACCACATTTTAATAATAAAAAAGCTGATATTTGTGTCATTTTATTTTTTATAATAAAAAAAATATCATTGAGGTGTTTTTGAATTTTCATCTCATCAAAAAAACAAATTATAGTTAAGAATGAAATTTTTATTCAATTTGATTTTATATTTTTGACCAATGTGGGGGTGTTTTGATATTGAAAATGAGTTTATTAAGATTCTTATTATGTTTATAATGTATTTTTATATAAAAATGGATTGACAAAAGCTTTTTAGATTTTAAAAAACCTAGAACCGAGCTTTCAAGCCACCTTTATAGTAGAACTTGTAGACAAAGTATTGTTTACCACTATAAATGATATGACTTCTATTTTATTTTAAAATAAAATGAAAAAAATATTAACCATACATTCTTTGCTTTTAAAATTAATTATAAAGGTTAGGTATGAGTAGGAGTGATTATTTTTTGTTTGATTGGCTTTTATAAAAAAATAAAGTAATCAAACTGATTCTAAAAAAATCAAAATTAATTTAAACCAATCGGTTTCAGTTTCGCTCAGTTATTTTAAAGCAAAAACATGTTAAAACCAGTTTGATTTAGTTTGACTTAATTTTTTTTTATTTAGGTTCAGTTTCATTTTTTCAATTTTAAATTTATAAAATCAAAACTGATTAGTTTTTTAAATATTTTAATAAATTTAATTAATTTTTTTTCATGATTTATTTTTTATTTTAATTAATTTTTTTACTTTATATCCGAGAATTTTATATCCGAGAATGAAGGCATATCCTTGAAATTTCAAGTGTCTATCTATTAATCTAGGCTTATGGGCCTATTATTTTAAGCTCATATATACACTCTATTTATTGGTCTAGGCTCATGGACCTATTATTATAAGCCTTATATATATAGAGAGAAAAAGAGAGATTTTAAAATACTATTTAAATAAAATAATTAACATGATATTTAGATTATTATCAAATTTTATACTAGTTTTTAAATAATATTATAAGTTTTTATGGGAATGTTAACAATGGTTTTTTTTAATTATTATATAACTAATATAGGAAAAAATCAAATTAAAAATATGCTCAAAAAAATTCAATGAAAATTAATATATTATTATTTTTTCCAATAGATTTTAGATATGATTCTACCATATTGGTTTTTTTTAATCTTTAATGACATGTGAAGTATTGATATGTGATTTTTATATTTTTAATTAAAAAGTATTTTCAAGATCATGAAAAGTTTTTATTTTAAAAAATACTTTCAATTAAAAAAATATAATTTTATTAAAATAATAAAGACATGCATTAATAAGAAAATGAAGATTAGATTGAAGATATGCATTTTTTTTCCTCCTTATTTCAAATGAACGAAATTTTAATAAACCTTAATTTTAATTATCATTGCCTTTTACTTAACAAAAAATTATACTAATAAAAAATTTATGTTTTATTCAAATAAAAGAAAAAGGAGTAATTCCTCTAACAAAATGCATAAAATCTAATTTGTTTTGTGATTCAAAAATATGTATTTTAATCGTAAGAGAACCAAATGATCTGCCCAAGATCAAGCAATACATTTTATGATTATTGTTTTTCGTTGATGATAAGGAATATCTTCTAATTAGTTTGTACATCAAAGAAGATTAAGTCTCTTAATTTGATTCCATATCAATTTAATGCTTTTAAAAGAATTTAATAAATTATCTTAAGCACTAGTTTTAAGATTAAATGGAGGAGTTTACTTCATTAATCTTGGCTGAGAGATCTTGAAGTTATATCATATGGTCATTGCTGTGAACAAATACTGCCGCATATCAAATTAACTAACCTTTCTTTCAGCTACAAAGAAAACATGTTTCTTCTTTTAATAGTAATCAATTAAAAATAAATAAATACAATTGATGAAAAAAAAAACACATTTATCAACAATACAATTGATTGTTCTGGAGTTATAATGAAGGGACGGGCTTTCATAGCATTTCCGATCGAAAATATTTATTTTTTTATAAAATATTTTATAGATTTTCTTGTATTTATTTTTGAAAAATATCTTTTATAAAATGTTGTTTTGTGTTTTCTTCATAAAATATTTTATATAAAAGAATCAATAAAACAATTAACTTTCAAATTTAATTCATTTATTGAATAATATTTTTAATTCATAAAGTTACATAAGATATTTTATAAATAATAATTTACTTATAATATTATCAAATTATATTAGTTTTCATTTTAATTTCACCAGTATTATTATCTCTTGTATCATTACTTTTTTGATTTTACTATAACCATGACCTTCTTGTAACCATTCCTTACACTACAATTATCATTTTAATACCATTTTTTTCTTCACCGTTATTATTAAAAAATATTTTATATGCAAAATAATTTTTGAAATTTTTTTTAAATAAAATATTAAAATAAATTTTACATGTTAAATAATTTATAAAAAAATATTTTACATATAAAATATTTTATACAAAACAAACATTCTCTTATAAGAAAAAACATATCACGTAATAAATACTCCATGCATGAATAAAAATACAATTTGGCGCAAGTGAGGTTCTAGCCTAGCGGTGGGAGGGGCTTGTCCCCTTCCTCCGCACCTGGGTTCGAACCTTACCATGCACGCCTGTCACCCCCGCGGTGCCTTACCTGCTCACTGGGCTTGCAGGATGTTCAGTGAGCCGTGGGGATTAGTCGTGGTGCGCGTAAGCTGGCCCGGACACCCCACGTAAATCAAAAAAAAAAAAAAAAAAAAAATACAATTTGGCGAACTTTTTGTAAAGCTATATTATCTATGATGTGTTTCTTTTATTAAAGTTCACCGGTAGGTAAAATAGTTGACTCAATAAATCGTTATTGTCTATCATTAATGATAAAAATAAATAGAATAATTTTAATTTTTAAATAAAAAAATCTAGATGTATGCCAACACTATGCCACAAGGCTTTGTAATAAATTATTTTTTTAAAAAAAATATTTAGCTGCTAAAACCACATTAAAAAAATATTTAGGGTTATATTTCTAACTAATTAAACAAACTAATTTTATTTTAATAAAATGAAAAAAAAATAATAACAGTAAATAAAAACAAATTATAATCACTTAGAAAACTTTTTTTTAAGGAGTGGAAAAATGATGGTATTCAAGTTTTAGCCCATTAAAAATAAAAAGATAAAATTAGATTAAAAAAAGATAAAAATTAGTGTAAGTCCACCTGAGTTAGCATAATATATATATATATAATCTAGGCAATAATAATTGAATTAACTTGAATTAATTTATTAAATTCACATTCTTCATAATTAAGATAACTTGATATAAAAAAATAAAATTAAAGAGAACCACAAAATCATTTTTGTTTTTAAAAAACACTAATATCAAAAGATTAAATAATAAAAAACAAAACAAAAAAAAGTCAACCCTTATTAATTTTTCTAACTCATATATGAAATTATTAGATTACAAGCATCACACATAAAAATATTATGAATCTCAATCTCTAACAAATTAAAAATTGAAAATTAAAAAAAAAACATGTAAAAGGATACAAAATGTAAATGAATTTAGAAGGAGTTTAAAAAATAAGGATAGAAATAAAGATAATAAATAAATTAAAATAAATTATAAAATTTTAATTAAATAATAAAATTAAAAAAATATTGTAACAAAAAGACAAAATAATAACTAATAAGTTGTAAGATCAAAATACTCTTGAAAACAAAGATATAGTTTTTTTAGGAAGGGCAAAATAATTATTATAATGATGAATAGTAAAATATATCCTGACAACTAATATATACATTTAATTTTAATTGTTTTCTTATTAGAATTTTTTTATAATTAAAAAAAAATTAAAATATTATTCAACACATCTGAAAGGGGAAATAAAACTCATCACCAATTGAAATTATATTTCTTCTAACGATCACAAAACTTCATATATGTGAATTTGTTGAAACATTTAACGTCGACAAACATCATAAGAAGCTACCTTTGAAATTCACAAAGAGTGAGTGCTTCAAGAAATATTAAAAAACAATATTTCTTAAAATTATTTCAATTTTAAATTTTAAGAATTATATTAATGGACTTTATATATATAAAAATAATTTGAATACCGTAAAGGAGAATGACGATAAAACCCTTTGAAACAATTTTATATTTATATCAAAATAAGCTACCTTTTTTTTTTTGAGGTCTTTTCCTCCTAATTTTATATTTATATCATTGGAATCTCTCAACTCCAAGAAAAAAACAACAAATGTATTGTAAAAAAAAGCCTATGAAACAATTTCGCTCAACTGTCATCTACCTTATGATATAAACCAAGCAAAGAAATGTGATTGGAGTTCAGGTGATATATGGACAAATAACTATCTCATTATTCTACATTAATTTAGTCAATTCATTGCATAAGACTTTATTATAAAATCCTTGGTGACTTATTTATTATTTCATATTATAAAGTGTCATTATGGCTGGACCGAAGAGGAGGATGAGGATGCTGATGATCTCCATGGAGTGTCTTGAAAGAAAGCCTCCATTTGACTTTGCATTTCTAACATGATTGAGGAAAATTTGAAATTTTCTATAAAATTAATTGTTTTATATTTTTATATTATTTTGATGTTGTTGATATTATAAATAATTTTTTTAATATATTTATAAAAATAAATATTTCAAAAAACACCTACAACCGTACCCACCAAAAAACCCACCTCAAAAACTTCCAATCAAGCAATGGTGCGTTGTGGCAGCCATTTTTTCTTTGTTGTTAAATGAGTTTAATTGTTAATAATACTCTTGGAATCCTGAGGTCAAACAGAGACGAGAGCAGCTTATCCGGCAGTAGCCCTTGTAAAGCGACGGAGCAGCTCTTCCACACCCCAACAATTTTCCTTTTTCTTTTTTCTTTTTTTATGTCTTTTGGCTTCACTTCAGAAGGCAACAAGGAACTCAAACCTATATAAAATGCCAGAAGAGGAAGCACCCAGTGGAACTCCACAGCGCAAAATCAACTCTTTTTAATAGGGAAAGGCCAGTTAGCAAAAATGTGGGCGCTTTTGGGGTATAAAAAATGGCTTTTTTAAGGCATTTTCCTTCTTGAAAAATCGGGAAAATGGGAAACTATCTGCTTGCAAGCACCGGGAAGTCTTGTTCAAACCATGCCCGTACAAGTTCATGTTAAGTTTCTGGTCATGATAGCTCTAACTCTAGGGTTTTATTATATTTTTAAAAGTCTTGTTTTAATTTAAAAAAAATAAAAATATTATTTTATTATATTTTAAAATAAAAAATAACCATAATTATAATTACACTTTCATGCTTGTTTGAATCTTCTTCCTTGAGCTTGCAGAATTTGAAGATTTCAGAAACCTGCAAACAAAATTGACATTTACCAAACCCTACAGGTGACGATTGGATGGAAATGCGTCTGTCAAAGAAAATGGAAGAGCAGATTGCCATGAAGTAAAGATGAGATTTGAAGTTTCCATACCTCGAAGGGTTTTGGCTAATTTATGACAAAAATTCAAAAGCAGACGTATGATGCTTGCTCATCAGATTCCCCTTTCAAAACACATTTTCAAATCATTTATTTATGCAATAACACTCAGCTTCAAGAGCTTTTTCTACTTTAGATGTTGGAGGAAAATGTTTTACTAGATCAGAAAACACTTTCTATAAAGGATATAAAATATATATATATATATATATACAAACGATATTATATAAATGAAATATTTTAAAATATAATGTCATTAGAAAATAATAAGTTACTAATATATTTACATTATATGTATAGTTACATTTTATAAAATGAATTATATATAAATACATGATATAATAAATCTTTTTTCCTATCATTATATTTTTTCTATCTTTTTTTTAAGTGGTCAATTAATTATATTTAATATTATTCTATATATGCTGGATAAACTTGAAAAAGAACAGTATGAATTAATAATTTTTCTACTTATTTTTCATAACTCACTTAAATATTGAAAAATATTTTTACTAACTCATTTTTTATTATACCAAAAAAATAATTCGCTTCCATTTCCCATTAAAATTACTTTAAAAAAGAAACAACTTTTTGCAACAAGTCTCGAAACTGTGTTCGGCTTCGTCCTTTTGACCTTTGAACATCCAAGCAATATTTTACAAGTTGAAAAAATAAATAAATGAAGCACTGCAGGACTCTCAAGTTTTGGTTATTATTTTTGTATTTTAAAAGTATTTTTGTATTTTTTAAATTAATTTTTATATATTTT
>NW_011503467.1:7110-10485 GCF_000495115.2 Populus euphratica
CACGGAGCAATTCATTAACCCTCCGCGCTTCTTCAGGTACAATAAAAATATATATATATATATATATAAGAAAAAAAACAAGGCATGCATTTAGGGATACTTGTGTTATTTCACTTTTTTTTTTGTAATTCTTTTTTTTTTTGTAATTCTTATAGTGGGTATTTTTCTATTTTAAATTGAAAAACTATTTTTTAATTTGAAAAAGCTATAACTGTGTGTTCATTACACGTCGGCATGTAGGTGGCATATGTAAAAACATTTAGTGGGTTAACATGTCTTTTCATTGTGTCTTTAAAAAGTCTCATCATATCCTTTTTATGATGATATCATATGTGGTGGTGAACGATGGATGGTTAGTCATTGATAGTTTTTTTTTTGTATAAAAAAATATATATTTGTTTTTTTTTTTAATTTTTTAATTTCAGTCATTATATTTTTTATTATTTATTTTTATCATTGACTCTTTTTATAAAATATTTTTTTATATTTTTTATTTCATCATTCAATAAAATTTTATATTATTTTATTTTTTTCAATTTAACTCTTATTTTTTTAATTTTTTTTCTTTTGTTAAAGTTTTTCTCTTTTCAATTTAATCCCCCAATTTATTATTTATATGCCCTATAATTTATTTTTTATTTTTATTTTTAATCTCATTCTTTTAATTATAATGTTTTGTGTAACTGATTTTGTTTTTTAATTTCATTTTTTGATAATTGATTTATTGAGAATTGAACATCATAATTTCTTTTTGAGGCGATTTATATCTAATGATAAAGATAACAGGTTTGAAAAGTTAATTCAATTATGAATCCTTTTTTTATGATTTTTTTATATCATTTTTTATTTTTAAGATTGGTTTTATGGTTACCTTTAATTTCATTTATATCGATTTATCCCTGTCTCATAATTTAGACCACAAGTTTTGCAAGTTTTTATTGAATGAAGGTATTTAAAAAAAAAATATTTTGTTTGAATTTAATTTTTAAAGATTTTTTTTTATTTTATGTAGATGAGTTTTATTTTATATAAAAAAATATTTATTCTAATATAATCAGTCTTGTATAATTTTTTTCTTGTATTTTATTCAATTAGTTTTGTATGTATTTCTATTTTTATTATTTTTTATTGATCTTAATATATAAATTAAGTATATATAAATGAATAAATATCTTATCTTACAAAATTACATATCTTAATCTATATTATTCTCTCAATTCTTTTTATTTTTCTATTATCAATTTGTTTAATTTTATATTTTCATAAACTTTTTAATTTATTTTTTGAATTTTTTATGTGAAAAAACATATCAAAATGTACCACATACCTTAAAAAAAAATTATGACATGTCAAAGCACCAGTCAAGTATCAGTCTGTATATATATTCATTGAAATCCCAGGAAATCTCTCTCTCTAACAAATTGAGCTCCAGTTTCCAAAGAAAGTAACACATGTACCAAAGAAATAATGTTATTCATGACTATCAGGAAGAAAATGTGGATATTTTCTTTTAACATCTCTCGTTGTCCTTCCAAACCAAAACTTGTCCCTTTTCGTTATGGAGTTCACGATCATAGCTAAAACAACAACAAAATTCACCAACACAGCTGTTAAACAACAAAACTTTCCTCTCTAAAATCATTCTTTCTGGTTCGCTCCAACAACTCGACCTCCAGGCCTACCCTTCTGCACTTTTGGCTCATAGACTAGACTTATAGCACACCACAAGCATATTTATAAATATTCAAGAACATGCTTCTGTTTCCAACGGTTGACTACTAGTTTAACTCTCAACTCTTTATCCGGGTCTGGTTATATCAACACGTTAGATCCGTTTCCGCATAGCTTAGAGGGTTTTTGGTGATGTTTTGGGAGGAGGACGATGGTATCGCAAGCTTTGGTGTTGGATGTTGAGAAAGGAGAACTATTAAAAGCGCCTGCAAGAATTGGGAAGATGGGGATATCTGAGGCCAAGGCTTTCGCAGCTTTGAAGAGCCATAGCGAGGCCGAGAGGAGGAGGAGAGAGAGGATCAATGCTCATCTTGCTACTCTTCGCGGTCTTGTGCCCTGCACTGAAAAGGTTAGCATATGTGTTGCCTTACTGTTTTTAGTTTTTGTCAATTATTTTTCTCTTGGTCAAGATCAATTATCTTAATATGTTTATACAGTATCACTTCATTTTGAATCATCCGCTTGAATGTTTTGTTGCATGTCTATTAACGTTTTGCTATAATTTTTTCTCAAAACTGCTTGATTAGTTTAATCAGATGGATTTTGGCTGGTGTTCATGCCTTTTATCATTAATTGATTAAAGCATAAATTCCCGATTGATCATAAACCAAGTACTGGTTTTTGCCTTTGTTTTCTGGTAAACCTCTTTTTTTTCATATAAGAAAGAGTAGCTAACTTCAGCATCATGTAGATTTTATTTCAGTCAGGAGTCAACTGCATATATATTGTAAATAAAGTCAACTGTAGGGATCCTTAATCCGACATCAGAAATTAAAAAAAAAATTGCAGATTGGGATCGAGCATAGTTAGATGCTACATTAGAAGAGATATAATTAACTGATAACTTGGGGCAAGCCTTGCTTCTCATCCATAGACACTCTCTAATGAATTAGAACATTCCTCTAATCCTAACTTGGTAACCTACAACTTCAAGCTACTAAAAGAATGAATAACATGTTATTTCTAAATGTTCATACCTCTAATTAAATTAGCTACGCTGTGTGTTGATGATCAATTAGCCAGGTTTGATGAGATTGTGTAGCAGCATTTACGTTCTGGCTTGGTACCATGGTCCTATCACCTATAAATTCCATTTTCAACCAAGATTTTTATCATTAACGTTTTGCTATAATTTTTTCTCAAAACTGCTTGATTAGTTTAATCAGATGGATTTTGGCTGGTGTTCATGCCTTTTATCATTAATTGATTAAAGCATAAATTCCCGATTGATCATAAACCAAGTACTGGTTTTTGCCTTTGTTTTCTGGTAGAAGTTTGGACCTGACGAAATCTAAAGATTGAATAATTTGATTCTTAAGGCATGATAGGGAGGACAGTCATGTCACCTTGGGAAGAAAGTAAGAAAAATACCAGCAGAAACAAACACCTCCGGATCTCAACTTCTATGAACCTTAAACAACTAAATTAGTTTGGATTTTTTTAAGGAAGATTCTTTCTTATCCAAAAACCAGTAAACTTCCCTTTAAGGCTCCCTCTATTTCTATAGCGACTGACGAGGCTCGAACCAGACTGCAGAAAAACTATGACAGGGTTTTAGAGAACCGCTGGAAAAAAAATATCATTTTCATGCCTGATAAACTCTAAATATAAAAACTATATAAGCATGACGTAATCAAACAAGCA
>NW_011503478.1:0-10420 GCF_000495115.2 Populus euphratica
AAACAAATGGCAGAAACGGGGGGATGGGGGTTGATTTTGTTTAATTTTTTAACCTGATTTTCTTGATGCTTGGACCATGAAATTTACCCTAATTTATAGTAGGGGTTGAATAAAAAAAATTAAAAAATTGATTAATCTAAAAAAACCAAAAAAAATAACCGAACAGAAATTGATCGGCCTGAAACTGAAAAAACTAAATTGAATCCAAATCAATAAAATAAAAAAATTGATCCAAAATCGATCCAAATAAAAAAAACTAAGTCAAATAGGAAAAACCAAGCCAAATCGGTTTGAATCAGTTTTTGTTCTAAGAAACCAAACTGAGTCAAACCGGGTTGAATAAATTTTGGTTTTTTAATTTTGGTTTGATTATTTTTTTAATAAAAACCAAATGAAACCGAAAATATTCACCCTAATTTATAAGAGTGGAAGAGAGTAATCTTATCTTCAATGAAAAAAAATTTCAGCTTTTGATTCAGTTTAAAAGGATCTCAATCGTTAGTTTAAAATAGATATTATGAACTATCAAATCTAACAGTTTAAGGATACTTGAGTTGGCCATTTCATGCTGGTGTCGTGGTCGTTGTGTTGTCAATCGGTCTGAACAGACCATACTGGGTTGAAAGGAAATGCCAGGTGATTATTTTCATACTAATTTTGTCGAATTCATTGAAGGTTAAGGCATTAAATTTATGTGCAAATTAAATGGTCTAAGCAACTTTTTCATGTAAAAGAAAAGGACAATAAATTGTAACTAGACAACACATCATCTAATTTTTCTTTTTTTAATAAAAAAATGGCATCATTTTGCCTTGAATTAGGATTTTGGTCAAAATTCAATTAGTCCTTCATCTTTTTATTTATGCTAATTGCATTCTTAATTGACCCTAAACTTTTAATTTAATGCAATTTAGTCCATGTAAAACTTCAATTTTAACCTTAGATTTCGGCTTTGGTCCTTAATTTTAGATTTATGCAATTTGACTCTCAGTTGACCATTAAACTTTTAATTTCTTTAATTTCACCCATGATTTTAACTGATTGGATTCCCATAATTCAGAGCCTTTTACAGATTGATTATTAACTATGAATTTCTTTAATTTAACCTCTAATTGACCCTTAAACTTTGATATTCTTGCGATTTTTCCCCTGATTTCATTCAATTGACTTAGAGAAAAATAAATTTGATATCTTAAAATTTAAATCTTCTTAATTAAACTTAGATTGGGCTCCTAAACTTAATTTTTCATCAATTAAGCCCTTAATAAAATTAATTTGACTTATTTGAAATATAATTACATCATTGGACCTAATTAAATCCTTTAATTGGACCCAAATTAATTTTTAAACATAATTAAAATTTAATTTAGCTCATAATTAAATCAAATTGGCTTATTAAAAATTTAGTTGTATTCCTGGACTTACTTTTTATGTTGATTCATCCAATAATAATTGAATTTGACCTTAAATTTGCATTGTCGCTTCAATTTTAGGTATAATAGGGTACAATTAGGTCTTAAATTTTCTTCATATTGCAACTTGATTTTTATGTTTGAAATCCTCAGTCTGTTTTCTCCATGTTGTCAGTCTTTATTTTATTTTTTTTAATATTTATTTTGAAAAGAAAAATATATAATTTTAGGGAATAATCGAGAAATGGATTATGACAGTTGGGAACAATTGAAACGCAAGTTTCTTAACCACTTTTATAGCACTTGTCACGTGGTCAACATGATTAAACTCACCAATACACATCAATGAAAAGGGGAGTCCATTATCAACTACATTCATTGGTAGAGAATCCTTGGCTTTAATTATAGGGATCAACTCACCAAAACTTTCATGCTAGATATATGTATTCAAGGGATGTATTAGGGACCATACTACAAATTATCATGAAGAACTAGCTACTCAAGCACATGACATGGAACTTAGCATTGCTATAACAAAAAAAACTCATATTACCTATACAAAAGCCCAAGAAATAAAGGTTGTATATTTGAAAAAAGCACTCTAAAAGTTGAGGGAAAACATTCTTAGTAGTTAACTTTGTTGCTATAAAGGTACCAATTAAAGTTAAGAGGACTAATTTTGCAACATTGACTACTTTTTAAAAGGATGAAAAAAGAAAGTCATCCTTGAAAAAACAACAAGAAAAAGAGTATTCGTTCCCTAACTCATATATATCTAGAATTCTATATGATTAGCTCAAAGAAAATCTTGTCGAGCTACTAGAGTTGAGACATCCCGAAGAAGCAAACCAAGTGGACAATCCAAATTATTATAAATATCATTGTTTGATTAGTCATCCTATATAAAAGTGTTTTATGCTGAAAGACAAGATCATAAGGCTACATGAGAATGAAGATATCTTTTTGATGATGAAATAACAACTTTTAATATCACAACCATGGTGAATTTGGGTTCATACTAATCACTCTCCTCACAATAATAACGTTTAGCTAATTTAAACCTATTGAACTTGATGTTCTTTTGACTATAAGCGTCACCACATGCTCAAGTTAAGCTTCACATATAACCCATGTACCATAAATTATCAACTTAAAGCTTGAATAATTTGGGAATTATGATAACAAAAGATAGACTTTAGTCACTCATAAAAGAAGAAATAAGAAACACACACGTATGATAAAACCAACCATAATAAGAATCTAGCAATTAATGAGCCAATGCGCTAAAAATACAAAAAAATATCCATACCAATTAAAGAGGAAGTTTTTCCAAGTCAAAGCTTGAAAAAGCTCATTATACTGAATGATTACATGATAAGAGAGTTGAGAAGGATGAAAAATGTATATGCCACTTGCTATCAAATTGATCTAGAGAAAACTTATACTAAAAAAATCATGAAATAATGCCACAATGACTCTATAAACTTGCCTCATAATATATGCATCAAGAAGATATTCTTTAATGATGAAGACTTGTTGCTTTGATCAAGACTTTATAATCACCTTTTTGTATTAAAGGATACATCATTGAAAAGATGGTGAATTATATTTTGATGGATGATGGTTTGATTGTTAATATACTACCTCTTAAAATTATGAACGAGATTGGGATTCCTACAGATGAATTGTTCTCAATTCATCTAACATTTCAAGACTTTAATCAAGAAGGGAAAAACATCATGAGAAATATAAAACTTATGATAATGCTTTAAGTATAGTCAACATGGACAAGTAAGATAAAGAGTGAAGGATACGAACTCTTTACCATAATTGAAGCTTATTTTACCAACGTAAAGTTTTATTTTATGTTAGCCATAATGCAAGAACTACGATCCCTACCTGACTATCAAGAAGAGGATAAGTTGACTCTAAAAGCTTAAGAGTGCATAAATCATCTGTAAATGAAAGAATAACTCGTCCAATAAAGAACAAAGGAAAAGAAAAGGTAGTAGAAGACTTCGTCAATAATAAGGTATCATATGAAGCTATGGTACTACAATATATTCTAGTGTAAGCAAGAAAAGAGGGTCAATATTCTTTGACTAAGAAAGAAAAGAAAAGAAGATCACTAAGGGGTTAAAAAATTGACCTTGCTACCTACTAATCTTACATTGACCAAGGTTTTAAAACTTTTATAAAAAATATTTGTTCATCAAACTGAGTTGGTAATTATAAATCTCAAATGACATGCTAATAAACGAGTGAATGGCTTCAATCCTAATTATAAACTTTTATCCATGGTTGTTTATAGTTGTAAAGATGTCAATAAATTAGCAAAGGATGGGATATAGCTTGAGTCAAAGGTAAATAAGTTTCTACAAAGACTAAAAAGGCTTAGAGAGAGAAGAAAACTTCTAGAAAAATTTTAAAAGCTGGTATTGGATAAAAATCTTTTATACTGCTTCATTTTAAAATTAAAAAAAGGCCTCACAATACTTATGTGTGGAAGAAATGAAGGAAAAAAGTCAACCTTCACCTCTAAAGCCTTTAGTTTCGGATTGTCTTGGTGTGACTACGACTCGTGCTTTAGTCTTTGATAGGATTGAAACCAAAAGGAATGAAAGGAGTCTAAAATAGATGTTCTTATTCATAAGACTTGGACCATACAAATAAAAAGGTCATAAACATGTACTTGATCATCGACCAACTTTGGTCAAGGGTTCAAAAGATCTTCCTAGCCAAAAACTTTTATGCATAAAGAGACAATGCAAATGAGTGGTAAGTGTTAAGGTGACATTGAAAGGGGAAAATGCACGATAGTGATCACAAACCCTTCTGATGAAGAGAAAGAAAAGGAAATGATGTATCACATTTCAAATCACATTGATATTGAAGATAATGATAATGATGAGTTCCTCATCGAAGAAGATGTTGAGGAGGCTTCACCCATCTTTAAACCAGAAAACAAGTCTTTCATGGATGAACTTAAAAAGGTTAACTTAAATATCATTAAAAACCCACGTCCAAGCTTTATTAATACAAACTTATCACTTAAAGAATAAAGGGACTACATTAAACTTTTGATAAAGTATTGAGATATCTTTGCTTGGTATTACAATGAAATGCTAGGTTTAAAATTAAGGGTTATTATCCATCAATTAGCAGTTAAGATTAAGGTTAGACCTATAAAACAAGCTCAACATCTTTTTCATCCTAAACTCATCTCTTAAATTGAGGCAAAATTAACATACTTATCTAGGTGGGTTTCATTTATGAGGTGAAGTATCCTACATAGATCTTAAATATCAAATCGATGAAAAATAAAAATGGTGAGATTTATGTTTGTGTGGATGTTTAAGACCTTATAATACTTTTCCTAAAAATGACTTTCCCTAAAAATGACTTTCCACTTCTAATCATTGAGATCATGGTTATTGCTACAACATTCTATAGGAGACTAACTTACATGGATGATTCATCTAGCTATAATCATATTTGAATAGTGTTCATAGATGAGGAAAAGACATCCTTTCAAACTTTGAAAAAGATATGTTACTATAAGTTCATGCCTTTTAGCTTAAAGAATGCAGGTGCCACTTATCAAAGGGCTATGAAGAATATTTTTTATGATATGTTTTACCAATATGTTGAATGCTAAATTGATGACCTTGTGATGAAGTTGAAAGGAAAAAGAAAATAATTTGCAAGATATTCATCTGGTATATGAAATATTATATCAATTCTAACAAAATACACGTTTGGTGTGTCCTTGGGTAAATTCCTAGGATTTATAGTTTAACATTGAGAAATTGAGATTGATTAGTCTAAGATTGATGTCGTCTTAAAAATGCCAAAACCAAGAAATATCCATAAGTTGAGAAGTCTTAAGGACAGCTGGCTTATATATAGAGATTCATTTCTAACTTAGCTGATCAATATCAACCATTCACTCACTAGATAAAGAATAATACATCATTTTATTAGGATGGAGTTTATACTATACCTTTCAAAGATTAAAGAGTATTTGTTTAATCCACATATCTTACAAAAACCAGTATCAGGACACCTATTTATCCTTTATATTGAAGCTCAAGGAAAGTGTTATTTACTACCTTAATAAGATGTTAAATGGGGTTGAACTGAATTATTCTACAATAAAAGAGACATATCTAGCTTTGATGTTCGTGATAAAGAAGTTAAGGCATATCTAGTATAATTAATCTCTTAAGTTGACCCTTTAAACACATGATCTTAAGGCCAGTACTATTATAAACATTGATGAAACAAGTTTTATTGCTTCAAGAATTTGAAATTATCTGCATCTTAAAAAATATGATCAAGGAGCAAGTACTAGCTAATTTTTTTTAATGAATATCCTATTCCCAAAGAATAAAGTTCCTTGAAGACCTACTTGATAAAGATAACTTGTTCATAGAAATGTTATAACCATGGACATTATTTTGGGAACAATTAATCAAGTTGGAAAGTGTCTATATTAATAAATTATATCGATATCATTAGTCTCTTAAATTTCAAGAACAACTAATTAAGTTTGGATCTTTTTGGATTCTCTCTTTCTTTCTTTTTTGTTTATTTATTCCTTTCATCATCTCTAAACCAATTACTCTTAATATCAAATATAATTGTAATAATTTATATTTAATAAATAGACAATGCGTGACATCGCAGCTTCTATTTTGTTTTATGGCCTGCTTGCAATAGTATTTCCTTACATACATCAAAGAATGATTTCATCCTTACTATTTTTATTTTCCCTCAAAATCATCGAATCATTACACAATTTTTTCATAAATTAACACTCAACTTTTATTTTCCAAAATCATACATACCCTATATATTTTCATTTCAATAATCAAAATTCTATATTGATTAAATCCAGATTGATTCAAACATATTTTCTATGATAATTTCATACATCATCTATATATCTTTCATCATTACTAATCATTTTTATTTGCCCTTATTTTTTGGCCTATTAGTTGACATGTTCAATAAAGGAAATCATCAGTCCACTTTCATTCTTTTTCGATTCTTACTCACTAATTATTATTGTTTAGATGTTAATACAATTCACAATACAATAAAAATACAAAATTTGAAAACTATTTTTTTGATCCATGCATCACATGTGGTCGACCCTATAATTAAGGTAGGGGTATGCTTTTTTTCTCCTTCATTTGAGCTTTGCCCAATGTTAAACTACCATCATAATTAAATTTCAAGCATTAAATAAACCATTAACACAATCCATTCCCATAATCCAACTTTTTCATAATACAAAACATCTCCCCTTCTTTTCTTCCCTAAAGTGGCTGACCACTCTTGGCTTTTTTTATAAGCAAAAAGTACATTTATACTCCCCCGCCATTCCATATTTACAAGGTGTTTTCCCTTGTGTCATTTTAAAATTTTAGGTGTTTTTCTTTTTAAATAGTTATTTGTCTCATTAACGTTCTTAAAAATAAATCATGTTCAAGGGTTTTAGTCCTCAAAAACTTTATTTGTAAAAAATTATCATTGTTACATTTATTTTATCATCATTTATAAGATTTTAATTTTTATCTGGGGTTTACAATTAAAGTAAAGGAAAAATAAGCCATGAGATTGAATGTAATGAAGAGCAAGGAATATTATACTGCCAGTTAAACTCTCATTTTAATTTTCTTTTTCCATGATTTGGCTCAAGTTGTGTTTTATATGATAGGAGCCTCATGTGAAAAATAGTTATGGAAGGCAGTCATTTTCGTGGAAAAGGTACCTATTCTACTTATGCAAGATTAAATGCTAAAAGTATTCCAAGTTCTAGGATAAATCAACAGAGCATGTCATCATATAGGTCCAACAACCAACCATTAAAAAGTCCAAGTGGTTGGAACTTTGTGGTTTTTGCGTCTCCTAGAACAACTGTTTCTTTTAAAAATTTAGGGAAATTAAGGAGACCACACAATGTAGTTTGGATGAAGTGAAAAACAAAATATTAAAGGATTTAAAAGAAAAGTTACAACATCAATTATGACAAGTTATAAAAATTGTTGAAACTATGTACAAGTTATATGAACTTATATTGAGTCAACTATTTGAAGTACATGTTCAATCAGAGAAAGAAAGGACATCAAAGAATTCAAAAGAAAGGACATCAAAGCATTCAAAGGTCGATCTTCTAACATATGAAGTGTGTGTTATAAATAAACAGGAAAAGAAATGAAACTTTTACATTACGTTATCATCCTAAAAGAGGAAGCCCCTGTAGACCTCAACTCAAAGTTATAATACTATAAACACATATTTATACTAGTCTAAGATATTTTAAGAGACTTAAAAGATAAACGCATCTTTAATAGTTACATACATATATTTAGGAGTTTCAAAAAAGAATTAAAAAACACTTTGAATGAAAACTTAAAAATTATTTCTAACACTCCCCCCTAATTTTAAAAGTTCATAATTCTTGTAATTTGAATTTTAATTAAATGCTCAAGACTTGCTAGTGACATCTTATTTCTATCTCTTCAATCTTCCTTTCTTTAAGAATGATCTATCTGAACATGGTTGTTCCTAGCTATTTTTCTACTCTTGTGGTTACCACCAAAATTCTTTATCCAAACATTTATTTTCAAGATTTGGCTCTTTAATAAAGTATTGGCAATTATTTGATATTTATAATTCTTGTCATATTTCATTCTTTTTTGGTGAACCTTAGAATCTTAAAGAAACAACAAGAAAGGAAGATTGAAGAAATGACAAGTATTGTGAAAAATCATACATGACAGTTAGTGGAACTCCCAAAGAAAAAGAAAGTAGTTATTTTAAAATGGACCTACAAAGCTAAATATAATAAAAATTACAATGCATAAAACAACAAGGCAAGACGTGTTGCTAAAGGCTATTTATATCAACTTGGAGTAGACTTCACAAAAACATTTGCACCTATTATTAAAATGGAAACCATCATAATTGTTCTTGCTTTGACAGCACAGATACAATTACAAGTTTTTCAAATTATTATCAAATAAGCTTTTCTCAATGGAAAATTATAAAAAAAAGGTTTATCTAGAGCTGCCTCCAAGTTATGTGATGAAAAGAAACAAGACAAGGCCTAGAAATTTTATAGAACTTTTTATAGTTTAAATCAGGCACCAAGATCATGGAACAACAAAATTGATTTTTATTTTCATCAAAATTATTTTGCAAGGTGTCAATCTGAAGGCTATTTTCATCAAAATTTTACAATTTAAATATAATAAAAATTACAATGTATAAACATACAAGGGAAGACTTGTTGTTAAAGGTTATTCATATCAACAAGAAGTAGACTTCAGAAAAACATTTGCATATATTGTTAGAATGGAAACTATCATAATTGTTCTTGCTTTCGCAGCACAAATGCAATTACAAGTTTTTCAACTTATTGTCAAATAAGCTTTTCTCAAAGAAAAATTATAAAAAAAAGGTGATGTATAAAAGTTGCCTCTAAGTTATGTGATGAAAAGAAACAAGACAAGGCCTGTAGACTTTATAGAACTTTATACAATTTAAATCAAGCACCAAAAGCATGGAACAACAAAATTGATTTTTATTTTCATCAAAATGATTTTGCAAGGTGTCAATATAAAGGCTATTTTCATCAAAATTTTACAGTTTAAATATAATAAAAATTGCAATGTATAAAAGTACAAGGCAAGATTTGTTGTTAAAGGCTATTCATATCAACTTGGAGTACACTTCACAAAAACATTTGCACTTATTGTTAGAATGGAAACCAACATAATTGTTCTTACTTTAGTAGCACAATACAATCACAAGTTTTTCAACTTATTGTCAAATAAGCTTTTCTCAATGAAAAAATATATATAAAAAAAGGTTTTTCTAGAGCTGCCTCCAAGTTATGTGATGAAAAGAAAGAACACAAGGCCTATAGACTTTATAGAACTTTTTATAATTTAAATCAAGCACCAATAGCATGGAATAACAAAATTTATTTTTATTTTCATCAAAATAATTTTGCAAGGTATCAGTAACAAAATGATTTTGCAAGGTGTTAATCTGAAGGCTATTTTCATCAAAAATTTACAGTTTAAATATAATAAAAATTACAATATACAAAAGTACAAGGTAAGACTTATTGCTAAAGGCTATTCATATCAACTTGGAGTAGACTTTACAAAAACATTTGCACGTATTGTTAGAATGGAAACCATCATAATAGTTCTTATTTTGGCAACACAAATACAATTACATGTGTTTCAACGTGTTGTCAAATAAGCATTTCTCATTGGAAAATTATAAATAAAAGAATTTTATCTAAAGCAACCTCCAAGTTATGTGATGAAAAGAAAGAACACAAGGCCTATAGACTTTATAGAACTTTTTATAATTTAAATCAAGCACCAATAGCATGGAATAACAAAATTTATTTTTATTTTCATCAAAATAATTTTGCAAGGTATCAATCTGAAGGCTATTTTCATCAAAATTTTACAGTTTAAACATAATAAAAATTACAGTGTATAAAAATATAAGGCAAGGCTTGTTGCTAAACGTTATTTATATCAACTTGGAGTACACTTCACAAAAACATTTGCACCTATTGTTAGAATGGAAACCATCATAATTGTTCTTACTTTGGCAGCACAAATACAATTACAAGTTTTTCAAATTATTATCAAATAAGTTTTTCTCAATAAAAAAAATTATAAAAAAAGGTTTATCTAGAGTTGCCTCCAAGTTATGTGATAAAAAAGTTATGTGATGAAAAAAAAACAAGAGAAGACCTGTAGATTTTATAGTACTTTTTACAATTTAAATCAAGTAACAAAAGTATGGAACAACAAAATTTATTTTTATTTTTATCAAAATAATTTTGAAAGATGTCAATATGAACCATCACTTTATATGAAGAAAAAAAGAGAAGATTTTGTGATGATTTACCTTTATATATAGATTGATAATCTAATACATGCATACTCTGTTACCATGTTAGAAAGAAG
>NW_011503469.1:0-5420 GCF_000495115.2 Populus euphratica
CCCCCGGCATATATTTCATCCACCAACTCTTTCAACTGATCATCTCCTTTCTAAGAGAAAAATCCTCCCTATCGAACCCATTTCATTAAAACCTCAGTCTCCAATCTCCCTACTCAAATCAGCTCCGAGGTTTAAGATCCTCATGTTCAAGAAATCAAAGTCAATGGCATCGCAGAAAACAGAGAAAACAGGGGCGCCGGAGTACTTGAAAGCAAATAACAAGAAGAATGAAAGCAACAAGCTTTTCACTGTCAAGTTCAAGCTTGAAGAGGTCACAAATATTTCTTTCTTCACCAAACAGAACAGCTTGAGAAAGCAGATCCCTCATGAATCCGATGACAACGATACATCAAAGCGGTTTTCAAAGGAAATGATACAGAAGTACCTGAAGCTAATCAAACCATTATACATCAAAGTTTCCAAGAAGCATACTGACAAGATGAAATTCTCCAGTGAGTTATCAGTTGCGTCTCCGTCATCTTCTCCGGCAACGGTGCCGGCGAAGGAGAAACAGGGGAGTTTTCCGGCAGGGATTAGAGTGGTTTCTAGGCATCTTGGAAAAAGCAAATCAGCTTCAGCGACCACAGGACTTTCTCATCCAGTTGTGAGCAGGAGAGATGATTCTCTGCTGCTACAACATGATGGGATTCAAAGTGCCATCCTGCATTGCAAGAAATCTTTCAATTCTTCAAGAGGTAATATAGCCGTTTTGTTCCATTTGTGCTCTTTGATTTTTTGTTTTCAAAATTATGATCAAAATACAACTTCTTACGTGTTTTTTTTTTTCAGATTCTTCGTTAATGTCAAGATTCGTGAGTGACCCTTCGCACGAGAAATCGATGTCTTCACCAAGGATTTCATCAAGCGAATAGACTGGAATGAGTTAAGCTCTGTTTCTTGGAATTCAAGAGAGCACAAGCGGGAAATATACAAAGAAAAGAAATTTTATAGGGTTTTTTTCATGTTTGATCATGTAAAGGAAAAGAAACGGAAAAAATTAGAGAGAGCTGGTAGCTTTTGTTAATAGGGTTTATTCCAGCTGCTGTTGATGTTGTTGCCTGTAAAGTAATGGTTCATCATGGGAAAACTTGAAAGAAAGTCTGAAACTGGATCTTTTGTTGTATCTAATCTTATTTTGATACCTCAAAGCGTTGTGCAAGCTAGTCCTCCATGTCAAAAATGTAATCATATCTAGATTTGATAACTGAAATGACTTTGATTGGTTTGCAAGAAAGTTTATTTTTCCTCCATTGCTTGTTGGAGTGTTTTCCACGTTGTATAACAGGGCGTGATGAAAATGTTCAGCATGGTTCCTGGCTAATTTTCCCAGGAAAAAACTACCCGTCTAATTCATTTAGAAAGTTGTTTTAGAATCTGATTTGCTTTGATGAATATATTTTAAATGGCCCAACACCAAATCATCCAAGCAGTAATTGAGAGGAGGAACTAGCAGGGAATAGCAGTATATATTATTCATGGGATCATTGCTTAAGCCGAGGCTTCTCTCAATCAAGTTCAAAATTTATGTGTGGGGCAACTTGTTTGGTGGTTGATCATTGATGTGGGCAACTTGTAGATAATTGATTGATCACCATTACCAAGATGCTTTCTAACTAGAGAGGTCCCGGAACTATCTGATTAACTAAATTGGGTTTAAGAATGATGACAGTACCAAAGATTCTTGTCTTGTTTGCTCTAACGAGTGCAGGTAAATAGTGAGTTGGGGGGCCATATTACCTTGCAGGAGATCCAAAGCAATTTATTTTCATCATGGCAGGGCAACGATAATGCTCTCTGAAAAGCACTTATGAACAGTAAGAGAGTATTTTATTTGTAGTAATTTATTAGTCTAATTTTGTTCAAATCAGAAAAACTGAGAAAGGATATTCATCGTGGTTGATGCCTCTGTGACTGTGAGTCTCCCTCTGACCAGTGACCACCTGTCCTGTACCTATTTTTTGCTGACAATCTATGACTTGAAGATTCAAATTGTCTGTTGGGTGCAGCCAGGACACTGCCAGCGTAAAAGCCCACCTTCGTTGAACATTACCAAATTACATTATTTATGCAATTTCTTCTTTTAAAATAAGATAATATCATATTGTTAATTAAATTCAAATAGTATTGAATGCTACAAACACAAAACATTACACTTGACTAGCGTTTATTTATAGTTTTGAGATTGAAAAAGTCAAGAAAATAAAAATAAAAAATAACATAAAATAATTTTAAAATTAATTTTTATTGTTTTAAAATATGAGATACAACTCATACAAATAATAATTATAATATTTTTATCATTTAAATATTTATATAAAAAACTTTTAATTCCAAACTTGTCTAATTAAGTCATGCAATGGTACAAGTATCTATTATGATAATTTTAAAAATTAACTTTAAAAGTGATCTAGAACAAAACTTAAATCATTAATTAAGAGGTTTCATTTAAATCAACCTCATGTTTTATTAAAAATTAATTAAAATGATATTGGCTTGATTAAGTTTTCTTTTTAGAATTAAAGGGTTTTTTATCTAAGTTTTGACTAGGTCATAAATTAATTAAAGTTTTTAACCGAGTTAAGTCAGTTCACTTTTTCTTTTATTTTTTTTTTAAATCAAGATTATTCAGATGTCGAGACAACTTGTCAAGTTAATATCAGTTTTATAAGTATAGTTATCACACTATTATTAATTTCAGCACACTATATAAATTAAATAAAAAACAATATCTAATTATTATTTTTAAATATTTAAATTTGACAATAACACATATTAAAAATTAAATATATCTTTTTATATTTTACTTTTTCTTATTTATCAATAACTAAACAAGATATTAAAATAATTATTTTATTTTATATATTATTATCAAACACAATTTTATTTTTATTATATATGTTTTGTTTTGTTTTTTTATCTTTATTTTTATTATTATTATTATATAATAAATAAATAATATTTGTATAGTAGCGGGGGTGGGAGCTAGCAGGCCCAGCCCTGTAATTTTTTTTTCCAGCCCCTCTCTTATAAATATTTTAATAATAATTGAAAATTTAACTTGACTTTTTTTAATTTTTAATTTCACCCTAATTTTTTTTTATTCTGCCCTTGCCTGTATTATAATATGAAATAGGATTAAAAGAGTAATATTTAAATGATATAAAAGTAAAATTATATGAGAAAGAGCAAGTAAAATCACATGAGAAAAGGTAAAGAGTAATTGAAGCTTTGCTCTTAAGAAATCACGTCATTTAGTCCTATTTAGACAAGTTTTGGATTTCTTTTCTCCACCAAATAAAACACCTCAACATGTCTAAGTTTTGCCATCCATCTTATTCTTAAATACAGGAGTTCTAAGCATATATGTGAACATCAAAGGATTAAACTCACAATAATAACAATCTAAATCCAAGATTTTGAAATAAAATGAATCGAAAAGGAGTTGGATAGAATACACTTTTGACTAAAAGAGAAAGCTAAAGGAAAAGAAAGGCAATTAAAGGGCAAAGATGGGGGGATGCTTTATGAATAACACCAACGGTCGTCCCCATTAAATTTTTTTAAGGATAGAGTTTAGAGAGAGAGAGAACAGAGTACGAGAATATGTTGTTCGATAATATCTTTAAATATTAAAACAAAATCCTTTTAATTTTTTTTAAAAAAACTTTTATGCTATAATTGGCTGGCCCTCGAGCACCATGATCATCAAATCCTAAACACATCATTTCTAACCTTGGATGATAATGCAATAAACAAATCCGTTTACTTTCTCCATTAATGTTATCATGATTTTTTAAGTATGGGTGTGATTATTTTTTAAAATATTTTTTTGTTAAAATATATTAAAATAATATTTTTTATTTTTAAAAATTATTTTTAAATTTTGTATATCAAAATAAATCAAAATATAAAAAATTATATTTAATAAAAAAAATTTAAAAAAAAACACTTGTTCCTAGACAGCTTTTAACAAGCTGGTTGTGATAGTTTTTGTTTTCTAATTTTTTTTTAAATTTAATAATTTTTAAATACTTTTTTATATTTTTACATTATATATATAAAATATTTAAAAAAATAACTTGCTAATAAAATGTTCAGAAGCTGGACAAATCAAGTTATTGTGACTAGAGTTCGCCGGAAAATGACAGGCAACATGTTATGTCATGGTAGACATTTTCATTTTCCCTTTGCTTTGGCACACAAAGACACGAAATGAGCACAAAAATCCATGGCTATAATCTTAAAGAGTTCAAATTCAAAGAGCAAACATCATGAATTGGAGACAGTTGAAAGATGGAGAGCAGGAAATTCCATATCAAGGTGGGAGAGAGAGAGAGAGAGAGAGGCTTGCTTGGTCATTAATGAAAGGAGGGCTAGAGGCCCAGCAATCTCACTGGAAGGAAGAGGCATCAAATTTCCAAAGCACACATCATGGTGACAAGAAATGCCGAGTGACCAGAAAACATAACCCCACCTTCCTATTTCAGTCTACTCCCTGAACCACCGCAAGCTTGGCCCCTTTCATTAAGACTCGGTGGGGCTGTTTGGCGATTTGGTCTCTATTCGCCGTATGCAGCACTCAAATGGTTTTGAAAAAAAGGGATCAATTGAATTGACCGTCTGCATTACGAGGTGTTTGTGAATGTGTTGTTTTTTAAAGGTTTTTTTAAAAAAAATATATATATAATTTTTTTTATTTTTTAGAATTTAATCTAAATATTAATACATTAAAAAACGATATAAAATATCAACAAAATAATCTGTATCAACAAAAACAATTGAAATTTATTCGATTTAATGACAAACGGGGACTTTGTACGCTTGCCGAGCCAATTTCAAGTCCTCAGAATATCTAGTTTCTAGACGGGGGGTAAAAGGATCCTTACAAAGATATCTGTTGCAGCCCGAGCTTCTCCTTGAAATCATACAAAATCAGATAGCAAAGATGAGTTCGCTTTGTGAATGGCTTTGGAGAACAAAAAAATCGGACGGATGTTTATTGCTACTAAAACATGGTTGCTAGGCCGCTGCTCCCAAGTGACCTGGGAAGCGGCTCGATAACTTTGAGACAAGGATGCTAAAAGCACGGTTCAACGCACTAACCACTGAGCAGAAAACCACCGAAGATGGCTCGAGTAAATAAAGGTGTTCAAGTTTTTGAGGTTAAAATTCATGGATCCAGATCAGAGGGGGCTGTATACGGTGCACCAAGAGAATCTATCTAGCTACATGAACAAGAGACCAGGCAGGGCAGCACAATATCTTCATCGGAGGATCATAGATTCGCCATGTTTAACTCCCCTTGTTGAGCTTGTGTAAGATGCAGTTTGGTGGCATTTTTATGAAGATGATATAGAGGGCGGGCATCATGTGAGCCCATCTCCCAATTTTATCCTTCTCGTTAGAGAAACTGAAACCCT
>NW_011503469.1:9873-10473 GCF_000495115.2 Populus euphratica
AAATATATTAAAATAATATTTTTTATTTTATTTTATAAAACTCATTTTCAACATCAATACATCAAAAATATATAAAAAAAACTAAAAAATAAATCTTTATAAAAAACAGGTCGAACCGCGCACTAAAAAATTCACTTATAACCGCAGGTCGTGAACTTAGCCATAGAGGGCCGGGGAAATATTGGATGCAGCCCAACTTCACCTAAGCCAGAACGAACCCAGCTAGAGAGCAATGAGTTTTTCAGGGAACAAATTCTGGGCTAGATGGCCGCTCATCGCAATTCCATCGTCCAAAATTGCAGTCACCACTAACTAAAACACTATATCCTCTTGCTTTCATTATTTTTTTTAATTTTCTGTCTTCAATTTTTATTTCTTCTGATTGAATCCTTTTATAGTGTAATTAGATAAGATAATGTTTTAAAATTGTGATAGAAATACTAAATTAAAAGTGAAATGATTGAAATGTAAAATACAAAAAAAATTACATGGCTAATCTCAAAGTTTTTGAAATATTTATTTGGGTCTAATTTATTTTGTTTATTTTTCAATAATTGAATTAAAAAGAGGAAAAAGAGAGATCAGCAAGAAAACGACAAG
>NW_011503493.1:0-10108 GCF_000495115.2 Populus euphratica
TGTAACAAGCGTTGGACCAATAGCTCCCAAGTTAGTTGACTTTAGGGTATTAGGTGTTAAAACACCCCTTCGGGTTTAATTGCTTAGGTTAGGGAGGCTACGAAACCAAACTTATCTATATTTTTATTATCATCATTTTTTTTCTTTTTTTCTTTTTAATTATATACTATCCCTTTTTCTTAGGTATTACCTTTAACAAAAGAACATAAATAATATAATAATCCAATATGCAACCCACAATCATATGTTAAAGTGTGTGTGTGTAAATTAAGGTTTAAGAATACATGTTAAATAAGTATATGAGCAGAATTAAGTGATAGCAATGTGAGAGTTTGTAAACCTGAATATTTCAAGAAGTATTATGGTAGACCTTATTAAGAATGGTTACTAAGATGCGTCTCAAGAGTCATAAAAGTTCTCCTTACTCTACCATCATAGTAACAATAATTTTGCACATGCTTTATGAAATAGAAAACACATTTGTTGTTTTTTTTTTTTAGCTACTACCCTTTCCTCCCAACTAAAACAAAACATTGTCCTCAATGTTTAAAGGTAGAAAGATAGAGTATAGAAGATATCACCTGAAATAACAAACACTGACAAACCTGAAACACACGGAAACAAATAAAAGTAACAACAAAACACAATAATAAAACCAAAAGACACAAAGATTCACAAATGAAGGCTCAAATTCAATCTAAGCTTTTTACGGCTTTCCTTGACCAATTTATACGACTCATGAAAGGATCAATTACAGGAATGAAAGATTATAGTTGGTTAATTAATTGTTCAGCAGTAGTAGCAGAGATTATGATTTGTCGTGCAGAAGATGTTAGAAATTCCTGTTCCATAGCATGATCAAGAAAAGACAACAACTTATCATAATAACCATTAACATTTAACAAACCTATGGGTTTATGGTGAATATACAGTTGAGCCTAAGAGGAAATATGAAAGATCTCTTCCAATGTGCCTAGACCACCTGGTAAAGCAATGAAGGCATCATCATGGTTAAACATTGCATTCATTCGAGCCGACATTGTGGAGACCTGAAGTTCCTCTCCAATTATTTTTCCAATGATGTCCCCTTGTGCTAAAGCTTCGGGGACGACCCTCAAAACTTGACTACCTCCTAAAAATGCAGCTATTGACACACCTCCCATTAACCCAAGACTGTCTCCCCCATACACTAAATGAATCTTTCTCTCAGCTAGCACTTGACCAAGATGATTTGCTGATTCTAAAAACTCCTTTTCTTTCCCAAGACTAGATCCACCAAAAACACAAATATTTCTTATATGATGACCTGAGGAACTTGCCATTTCTACACACTTTTGTATTTGTTGAATGTATGGGTTGAGTAGAAATGAAAGGAAGGAAGAGAGGATTTTATAGATGAGAAATTAGAAAGGCAATCATACCACCTATATGTAGGCCAGCTAGAGTCTCACACCTACTCTCTCTCTCTTTTTTTATTTATTAATTTATTTACTTTTGAAAAAGTATGTGTATGTACAGGTAGTTGTGATTGTGGCTCACATCTTCCCTTGGTTTTACGTCCAAGAACAACTTAAACGCCCTCTATGGGTCGGGGATAGGCTTCCCATCTAGTTTTCTTAAAAACTGACAAACAGAGTCTTTTTTAGTCAGATTCCCAAGACTAAGTCGATCATGTTCTTTATAAAATAGTGGCCATAAATCATGAATTCCACGAAGCACATCTCCACTAGGATGCGTCTCAAGAGTCAATAAAAGATTATCTAAAGACTCCTTACTCAGGCCATCCTTAATGAATTGTATTTTATCTTCACAGTTTATAGATACCATTCCTAAAGAACGATATTATGTATTACAAATCTATCTAGCACATCGATGATAGACTTTCAGTCGTTTTGCACGACTTTTCTTTGCAAAAGTGCTTTTACCTGTTCCAGGCATGTGTGAAATGAAGGAGTTAGAGGACTCACCTGATAATCGAACCTTTGCTTCAATTAACCAACGAATATCTTCAGGAATTCCATGATTCATTAACAATATCAATCTTGCACATCTAGCACGGTAAAATTTTTGTAATCGCATTCTGAGGCAGAGTGGAAAAATACTTTTTCAATTTTTCAAGATTAGTGTCCATTTTCAAATGAGAATTGGAAGAGAGATTCAAAGAATTGCACAAATATATACACAGATATCAATTATTGTGGGAAACTGAAGAACCGACTTAAGTCATGGAGTACCGTTATCCGCCATTTGACCGGGGTGAGAGAAACTAGCAAAAATCACTAAAAAAAAAAGACAAAAACAATGTGAGAAAAAAATAAAAATAAAAATAATCAACCTTTATCTACAAGATCATTCAAAAAAAAATCAACCTTTATCTACAAGATCATTCCAACCAGTTGATTCATTTTTACTAGGAAAATTATCAAAGTAAGCTTTCAAATGATGTCCATTTTCCTTAAAAACATTGTCATTCATTGAATTCTCAATATCACAGGCCCCATAAGGATTGCTCCATCTTGATCTTAGCTCTATAGGGAATGAATAGAGTTGAGAATTATAAAACAAAACTTTTTGACCAGTATCAACTTTTTGACAATTTTCACAAGTTTTGCAGAATACATGCGTGTCCTTGAACATGGTGGGCCAATAAAATCCATTTTGAAAGATTTTTGCAGCTGTCTTTTTTTACAAGAAATAACTTCCACATGCTTTAGAATGACAAAGTTTAATGACACTACTTACCTCATTGTCGGGAATGAATCTTTGAAATATTTGATCAGGACAATATTTGAATAAGATAGGGTCATCACAATAAAAGCTCTTCACTTCGTTCAAAAACTTTTCTTTGTCTTGGGTACTCCAATCAGCTGGCAAATCTCCTAAAGCAAAAAAATTGATATTTTTATCATACCAAGGTATTGGACTAAGAGAAAGTAAGGATTCGTTAGGAAAGTAATCATCGATTGGTGTGACGTTAGATGTCGAATCTGTTGTCACTATTGACAAAAGATTCGCATCAACATTTTTGGTGCGTTTTTCATCCGTGATTTCTTCCTCAAAATAAATCATTTACAAATCTTCAAATTTATCCAATTTATTTTTACTTAAAGTAGATTCAAGTTGATTATAAACTAATTCGTCAATATGATCTACTTCTTGTAAATCATTATCATCTTCAGGTTGCTTGCAAATGTTAAAAATATTCATCTCCAATGTCATGTTTTCAAATGATAGCTTCATTAGTCCATTCCTACAATTAATCAATGCATTAGAAGTTACAAGAAACGGACGTCCTAAAATAACAGGAAATGAATTACATGCTTCAACAGGTTCTGTGTCTAAGACAATAAAATCCACAGGATAAATGAATTTATCAACTTGTACTAACATATCTTCAATTACTCCTCTAAGCACTTTTATAGATCTATCGGCAAGTAAAAGAGTTATAGAAGTTGGTTTTAACTCATCTAGATTGAGACTTTGAAAAACTGAATATGGAAGTAAATTCACACTAGCTCCAAGATCAAGTAAAGCTCTTTTAATTTTATGTTCTCCAATAAAGCAAGAAATTGTAGGACAACCAGGGTCTTTATATTTCAAAGCATTATTGTTATGAAGAATAACACTTACTTGTTCAGCTAAAAAGGCTTTCTTTTTCACATTCAGTTTCCTCTTCACAGTGCATAGATCTTTCAAAAATTTAGCATAGGAAGGAACCTGTTTAATAGCATCCAACAAAGGTATATTGATCCTTACCTGTTTGAAAATTTCAAAAATTTCAGAGTTGTGATTGACTTTCCTTTGTTTGGTCATGGCTTGAGGAAATGGAAGTGCTAGCAGAGAATCAGTCTTTTCTTTATAATTTTCAAATTCAACCCCTTCCTTACCCTCAGAGATTGACTCATCATCTTTCTCATAAGGTTCAAGAGAGGGTTTTTCAATAACCTTACCACTGCGCAGAGTAGTGACTGATTTGACTTGATCTATGTGTTGGCTTCCGGAACTACTTGCATTTGCATTGTATTGCCCTTTGGGATTTTGTTGTGTTTGAGATGGAAACTTACCTTTCTCTTGGAAACTGAGAGCAGATGTTAATTTTGCAAGAGTATCTTTAAAATCTGTCATGTTTTGAGCAAGTTGAGTATTGATTGTCTCTTGCTTTTCAATGAATGCATGCAATGTTTCCTCAAGATTTCTTCTAGGAGGTGGAGCATAAGGAGGTGCATATCCATGAGAATTTTGGAAATTGTGGTGTGCTTGAAATGGTGGTTGTGAAGTTTGTGCATTGTTGTTCTCACTCTGAAACGATGGTTGTGAAGTTTGTGCATTGTTATTCTCACTCTTCCAACTGAAATTTGGGTGATTTCTCCAACCAGGGTTGTATGTTTGGGAGTATGGGTTGTGGTTGACCCTTTGGAAACTGTTTAAAGCATGGGCTTGTTCATGGAGACATTCCTTAAAAGAAGGCAAGGTTAGACAGTTACTAGTTGAGTGTTCATTTGTTTCACAGATTTGACATACAATGTTTTCAATAGATTTAAATTGACCACTCTTTTTCAATTATAGTGCCTCGACTTTTCTAGCTAAAGATGCAAACTTGGCTTGGAGGTCATGATCTTCCCTAAGGTTGTACATACCTCCACTAGATGTATGAGGTTGAGTTTTACTCGGTGCCTTATAAGTACCTGCGGTGTCCCAATTTTGAGCATTTTCAACTAATAAGTCTAAGTACTCCATTGCTTCATCAGGGTCTTTATCTTCAAAAGTTCCATTGCACATCAATTCAACCATTTGCCTATCTCTAGGTGTTAACCCTTCATAAAAATGTGAAACCAATCACCATGTTTCAAAACCATGATGAGGGCAAGTACTAAGCAAGCCTCGATACCTATCCCAATATTGGCAAAATGTTTCTCCTGGTTTTTGAGTGAAAGTGGTGATTTGTCTTTTGAAAGAGTTTGTTCTATGAGATGGGAAAAACTTCTTTAAAAATTGTTGTTGCATTTCATCCCAAGCACGAATGGATCCTGGTCTTAAATTTTGTAGCCATGTTTTAGCTTTATCTTTTAATGAAAAATAAAAAAGCTTTAATCTGATGGTATTCATGCTACAATTTAAATTATTATATGTGTTGCAGACCTCCTCAAATTCCCTTAAATACAAGTATGGATTTTCCAATTCTAAGCCATGAAAAGAAGGTAAAAGTTGAAAAATACCTGGTTTAAAATTAAAATGAGATGCATCGGGAGGAAAAACTATGCATGATGGTGCACTTGTTCTTGTGGGATTCATGTGGTCTCTAAGTGTTCTAGCACGGTTATTCTCATTATTCTCATTATGAAGTGATTGATTATCTTCTTCGGCCATATTTTCTGAAAATGATGAGGATACCCTACAAAGTTTACCACTTGATGTACGTGACCACACTCTCATGCACGTGTAGGAATAGAATAAAAGGAAAACAAAAACAAAAGAAGAAGAAACAAGAGAAAAGAAACAAAGTTATATACAAGAAAAGTGAAAAGAGAAAATAAAATAACTACTATAATTTATTCAAGAACTTACCTCCCCGGCAACGGCGCCAAAAACTTGACACAACTGAAAGATTGATGTCTTCTCCCAAGTGCAGGAGTGTCGAAGTAATAAATAACCCGGCAAGACCGGGGTCGAACCACAGGGAGGTTAATTGTACAAATTATAAACAACAATTATAAAACAACAATAACAACAACAACAATAGTAATAATAATAATAATAATAATAATAACAACAATAATAACAATAATAATAATAATAAAGAAAAAGAAGGAAAAGAAGAAGAAGATGATGGGAACTTTGAGATGTAAGATTAATGAAAGGATTAAACAATGATAATAACAAATGTCAAGGTTAGAGGATCCACTAATGGTATGTCAAACAAGTATAGTATAAACTTTTATTATTCAATTGGAAACCACACACAAATGAGGTTCTAATTTGATTATAGATTGTTAACATGATTACATTAGTCATCTTATTCAATTAATGCTAATACTTGTAAATTTCATCAAGCATTCATGATTATAACTTATGTTAACAACAAATCAAGTTCCTTTCATAGCTCAGGTGTCGGTTATACCATACAGTATGAACTATGAAAGTGCCAAGCATTTGTTGTACCAAATGTTATACAACATAAATCAAGATTAGTCATTTAACAAGCAAAGTATTAAACAGTAAACAAGATAACAAATACAAAACATGTTAGTATCAAACATTAAAGTCCATATTAAGTTTACACTATACTTATTCTTACACCATTAGTGTAACCTTTTCACCTTGACATAACTAACTTAGCTAGACATAATGAAAGAAAGAAAAATAAATAAACAAAATAAGAACATAAATAAGATAAAAGTTAACTAAGTAAAGGAAAGGAAATGAAAGGCATAAACTTAATATTAATGAAAACAAAGCATAAAAAATACAAAGAGAGAAAGGAAGAGCATGATCTTGATCTGAAAAGCCTAAACATTACAAAAAATACAAAGAGAGAAAGGAAGAGCATGATCTTGATCTAGAGACCAAGATGCCTAAATGCATGGCAAATGCCTCCTTTTATAGGCCAAAATTAGGAACTATTGATTTGATGACTAATTGATGAGTAGGTAGCCAATTCTTGACTTGGTGACAATCCTTATCTTCTCTTGTCTTCCCAAAACATCATTGATAACGTCAAAATTAGAGCCACTCAAAAACATGAAAGTTGTAGGCAATTATCTCAGCTTTCTTGTGTAAAAAAGTAAGCTCATTTGGACTTCTAGAACTCCAGATATGACCAAAATACTGAACAGTGCTCGGGCTGGAGAACAGCTTTGGGCTTCTTTGTTGTTGCAATAATTTGGACTTGAAAATGGCCTTTTTAGATCTTAGGCTCCATATGAAAGTTGTAGGTCTATGTCTTACCTTTCCATCAATATAAAGTAGACCTAAATCTGAGATCTATAGCTCCATATATGACCCAATTACCAAACAATGTTCCGGTTTGGATTGCACCGACATCTCTTTTCTAATTTTGGTCATCTCTTTGCCCTTGCAATTTAAGTTCTTAAAGTCATCAATCAATCCTTTCATTTATGTGATAAGCCTGCATTTAAAATGAACATTTACCATAAATTAAAGGTATCTTATATTATTAGATATATTATTATAAAACATGCTTTAGTTAAGGAGTTATTGATACTTCAAGTGCAAAATGATGATATAAAACCATGATAAAAATACACTTTTAAGTACTAATCACTTTGCTTTCATTAATATCAAGTTTATGACTTTCATTTCCTTTCCTTTACTTAGTTAACTCTTATCTTATTTATGTTCTTATTTTGTTTATTTATTTTTCTTTCTTTTATTATGTTTAGCTAAGTTTATTATGTCAAGGTGAAAAGGTTACACTAATGGTGTAAGAATAAGTATAGTATAAACTGAATATGGACTTTAATGTTTGATACTAACATGTTTTATATTTATTATCTTGTTCACTCTTTAATACTTTGCTTGTTAAATGACTAATCTTGATTTATGTTGTATAACACTTGATACAATAAATGCTTGGCACTTTCATAGCCCATACTATATGGCATAACCGACACGTGAGCTATGAAAGGAACTTGATTTGTTGTTAACATAAGTTATAATCATGAATGCTTGACGAGATTTACGAGTATTAGCATTAATCGAATAAGATGACTAATGTAATCATGTTAACAATCTATAATCAGATTGGAACCTCCTTTGGTGTGGTTTCCAATTAATAATAAGAGTATATACTATACTTGTTTGACATACCATTAGTGGATCCTCTAACCTTGACATTTGCTAATATCATTGTTTAATCCTTACATTAACATTCTATCTCCAAGTTCTCATCATCTTCTTCTTCTTCTCTTTCTTTACTACTACTACTACTACTACTACTACTACTACTACTAGTATTATTATTGCTACTATTATTGTTGTTGTTGTTGTTATTGTTACTATTGTTGTTGTTTATAATTGGTACAATTAACCTCCCTATGGTTCGACCCTGATCTTGCCTGGTTATTTATTTCTTCGACACTCCTGCACTTAGGAGAAGACATCAATCTTTTAGTCGTGTCAAGTTTTTGGCGCCGTTGCCGGGGAGGTAAGTTCTTGTATAAATTATAGTAGTTATTTTATTTTCCCTTTTCACTTGTATATAACTTTGTTTCTTTTCTCTTGTTTTCTTCTTCCTTTTATTCTATTCCTACACGTGCATAAGAGTGTGGTCACGTACATTAAGTGGTAGACTTTGTAGAGTGTCCTCATCATTTCCAAAAAATATGGCTGAAGAAGATAATCAATCACTTCATAATGAGAATAATGAGAATAACCATGCTAGAACACTTAAACACCACATGAATCCCACAAGAACAAGTGCACCATCATGCATAGTTTTTCCTCTCGATGCATCTCATTTTAATTTTAAGCCAGGCATTATTCAACTTTTACCTTCTTTTCATGGCTTAGAATTGGAAAATCCATACTTGCATTTAAGGGAATTTGAGGAGGTTTGCAACACATATAATAATTTAAATTGTAGCATGAACACCATCAGATTAAAGGTTTTTCCTTTTTCATTAAAAGATACAGCTAAAACATGGCTACAAAATTTAAGACCAGGATCCATTCGTGCTTGGGATGAAATACAACAACAGTTTTTAAAGAAGTTTTTCCCATCTCATAGAACAAACTCTTTCAAAACATAAATCACCACTTTCACTCAAAAACCAGGAGAAACATTTTACCAATGATGGGATAGGTATCGAGACTTGCTTAGTACTTGCCCTCATCATGGTTTTGAAACATGGAGATTGGTTTCACATTTTTATGAAGGGTTAACACCTAGAGATAGGCAAATGGTTGAATTAATGTGCAATGGAACTTTTGAAGATAAAGATCCTGATAAAGCAATGGAATACTTAGACTTGTTAGCTGAAAATGCTCAAAATTGGGACACTGCGGGTACTTATGAGGCACCGAGTAAAACTCAACCTCATACATCTAGTGGAGGTATGTATAACCTTAGAGAAGATCATGACCTTCAAGCCAAGTTTGCATCTTTATCTAGAAAAGTCGAGGCACTAGAATTGAAAAGGAGTAGTCAATTAAAATCTATTGAAAATATTATGTGTCAAATATGTGAAACTGATTAGTACTTAAAAGTGTATTTTTATCATGGTTTTATATCATCATTTTGCACTTGAAGTATCAATAGCTCCTTAACTAAAGCATGTTTTATAATAATATATCTAATAATATAAGATACCTTTAATTTATGGTAAATGCTCATTTTAAAAACAGGCCTATCACATAAATGAAAGGATTGATTGATGACTTTAAGAACTTAAATTGCAAGGGCAAAGAGATGACCAAAATTACAAAAAAGATGTCGATGCAATCCAAACCGGAACACTGTTCGGTAATTGAGTCATATCTGGAGCTATAGATCTCAGATTTAGGTTTAATTTATATGGATGGAAAGGTAAGACATAGACCTACAACTTTCATATGGAGCCCAAGATCTAAAAAGGCCATTTTCAAGTCCAAATTGTAGCAACAACAAAGAAGCCCGAATCTGTCCTCCAGCCCGAGCACTGTTCAGTATTTTGGCCATATCTGGAGTTCTAGAAGTCCAAATGAGCTGAATTTCTTACAAAAGAAAGCTGAGACAATTGGCTATAACTTTCATGTTTTTAAGTGGCTCCAATTTTGACGTTATCAATGACGTTTTGGGCAGACAAGAGAAGATAAGGATTGTCACCAAGTCAAGAGTTGGCCACCCACTCATCAATTAGTCATCAAATCAATAGTTCCCAATTTTGGCTTATAAAAGGAGACATTTGCCATGCATTAAGGCATCTTGGTTTCCAAATCGAGATCATGCTCTTCCTTTCTCTCTATGTATTTGTTGTATTGCTTATGCTTTGCTTTCATTAATATCAAGTTTATGCCTTTCATTTCCTTTCCTTTACTTAGTTAACTTTAATCTTATTCATGTTCTTATTTTGTTGATTTATTTTTCTTTCTTTCATTATGTCAAGCTAAG
>NW_011503493.1:10183-10279 GCF_000495115.2 Populus euphratica
TAAGAATAAGTATAATGTAAGCTTAAAATGGACTTTAATGTTTGATACTAACGTGTTTTGTATTTGTTATCTTATTCACTCTTTAATACTTTGCTT
>NW_011500066.1:0-22282 GCF_000495115.2 Populus euphratica
TGATGTCAGATGTCGAATCTGTTGTCACTTTTGATAAAAGATCCGCATCAACATTTTCGGTGTGTTTTTCATCCGTGATTTCTTCCTGAGAATAAATCATTTGCAAATCTTCAGATTCATCCAACTCATTTTTACTTAAAGTAGATTCAAGTTGATCATAAACTAATTTCTCAATATGATATACTTCTTGTAATTTATTATCATCTCCAGGGTGCTTGCAAATGTTGAAAATATTCATCTTCAATGTTATGTTTTCAAATGATAACTTCATCACTCCATTCCTATAATTAATCAATGTATTAAAAGTTGCAAGAAACGAACGTCCTAAAATAACAGGAAATGAATTATGTGCTTCAACAGATTTTGTGTCCAAGATGACAAAATCCATAGGATAAATGAATTTATCAACTTGTACTAACACATCTTCAATTATTCCTTGCTTGACCGCTTTTTATGATCGGCTTGTTTTAACTCGCAAGTGCACGAGTGTGCGATGTAGCAATTAACTCGGTAAGATCGAGGTCATATCCACAGAGAGCTAGATCTGGAAATTAAGCTAGGTAACAAAAAAAACTCAAGAGAAATTAAATTAACAATAACTTGGTTGAAAATAATTGATGGATTTGTTTTCAAAGATGAAAAAGTGTAAATAGATTTTAAATGACAAGAAAAAGTAAGTCTTGGTCCAAATCAATTTTAATGGTGATGTATTGGTGATTTCTTCAACATATATAAGATAACTCAACCTAATATCAACGATGGTGATATTAGATCGGCAGATATTACAATGAAGTTTAGAAAGATGAAGATTGATTATTGCTTAAGAATGAACAAGTACTTTCATATTAAGTAAGACATTGAATCAAACAATCTCTATACCAAAACTAAAATTTGTGCATAAAAATTCCAGATTATAACATTACCTAAATGATTTCTAAAATTTCTTTGCAATAATAAATCATTCATGAAGAAAATGAGAAGATAAACATTAAGATTCATTCATATCCTAAAGAACTCACCTCAATCACCATTATCCTTGATTTGGATCCAATAAAGAGTTTAGCCAACCATGATTATATATAAGAACACTTCAATAATCATGAAATAACTTGAATTAAACTGAAATAATAGGTTTTACAAACTAAAGAACCGAAATCTATAAAGAAGAATACAACACAATTTCAGAAAAAATTCGGACACAAATCTGACTCTAACTTTGGACAGCAATTTGACCCTCTTAGAAGCCTTATCTCGAGATGTATATTAGAGACATATTTATAGGAAATTCTGTCACCTTTCCAGATCATTAAATAACAGCTCATTTGGACACCTGAGTCAAAGTTATGGGCAAAACACTGAAAGGTGTTCTGAAAAATCAAATCATGCAGCTTTACAACCACTTTGGTGCACATTTTTCTTCCTCATTTATGAGCTATCCCTTTCTTCTTTTTGACCTAAAATAATGTAAAAATGTTCCCTCCAGCTTTCCATCAATGTGCTTGCCTTCTTGGATCAATAGATTACCCAAAATAAATCAATTGTTGTTGTGTGGACATGTAAGATCATGGATTGTGTTTGGGCTGATTTGAAGGTTAATTTGGGGCTGATTTAGGGCTGAATTTAAGCATCAAATAAGTATACAAATATACCTATTATTTGGGCTAAGATTGACATTGAAACCTTGAGTGTTTAATGATTGAAGTTTGCACACAACATAAGGCAAGTTTGGACTTAAAATAGATCATATGATATTCTTTTCTAGAATTGGAATAGAATTGATTTTTGGGACAAATTTGGAGCACTTATTATAACCAATATTTGCTTCAATCTTCAACTAAATGTCTCTTCAATTCTTTGTTCTGAATTTCGACATTGAATTTCCTGAATTAATTCATTTAAGCTCCAAAAACCTATCGAAACATTAAAACAAACTTCATTACTGAAAAGCACATCAATTATTATAAAAAAAACCAAATAAAAAAAATAAATACATATGTAAAATAAGAGACTTAATGACACTTTTGATGCACAATCACACCCCCCAACTTAGATTTTGCTAGTCCTCAAGCAAAACAAAACATAAAACCTTTGAAAGAAAAAGAATAATAACAATCCTAATTAGGCTCGATTCATCACACTTGAAGGACCTATCATGCAAACATTGGTATCTTTAACTTAGTGTACACAATAGAAAATAAAGAAAAATAAGCATACTCACATTCTCTAAATCAAACATCCATACAAAATTTCCAAATTCAGTCATATTTATCGTGCAACCAACATAATTGATTCATACGAAAACTCAACTTGTAATCTTCCCTTCTCACCAACACAAACAAGGTAGCAAACTAGAGAAATATCTATATATTTTTTTTCTTTCTTTTTTCTTTCTTTGTTTTTTTTTTTGTGAAGATATGATTTATTCTTTGTCTTTAAGTAGTCATTTCCCTTTTGACGCGAATACAAACATTTGTGATGAATGCACCCGGTTACTCACAAAGTCACAAACTTAAAGTGCTTTGCATCCTCATATTTTAAGCTGCCGTTTGACGTAAAGATAAACATTTGTGATGAATACCCCTAGTTATTGAGCAACTTAAAACATTGGAGTAGATAGAACTTTGTACATATTTATTTATTTATTTGTGCAATAATTATTACTCTATTTACTTAAACCTTGTTTAGGACTGGATCAAAAGGGATAATCACAAGTAAAGCATCATACTCATCTTTCATGCATAATCACACAACCCACATAACTTTTACAAGGAAAGATGTACTTCAGTAATCTAAAAAAAAGTATGTTATATCTTGTTTTATAAGATATTATCTATCCCAAATTAAAGCATGCAATGTTCAACATAATAATGAATCCAAAAATGCAATGATGATCCTAAACAAGTCTCATTCACATACGAATGCAAGTTTTTTTTTTTTTAATAAGCATGATTATCTCAAGCATTCAACATAATGAAATATCTAAAATTAAGTTTTACATTATCCTCAATGTAAAAGAGAAAGAGAAGAAAAGTATAAAAATTAGAAAATTGTTACTCCCCTTCTGTTTTCAAGGATGAATGTCTGATTGAATTGGGCATGAGCTGACTTCTTGCTTGATTTGTTTTTTTTAACCTGCATATCACAACTAAAAGAAAACATTGATGTTTTTTTTTTTAAAATAAATATTTTTGAAAATAAAGAACCTAAGATTTTTGAAAATAAAGAACCTCACACCCCCCAACTTAAAATAATGCATTGTCCCAAATGCATGAACAAGAAAATATAAGAGATGGAAGAAAGAAGAAAAAAATAAAAATAAAAATAAAAATAAAAATAAAAAATAAAAATAAAAATAAAAACTCATTACTTCTAATACTACAATGGTATTGGATCTTCAAGATCCAATGTCTCAACTTCAGCCATAACATTTTCAAGATAAGGTTTCAATCGATGACCATTTACATTGAAAATATTTCCATTCTTGGGATTTTCTATCTCAAATGCACCATGCTCAGAGATGAATTTAATCACAAATGGACTAATCCATTTTGTCCTCAACTTCCCAGGAAAGAGATGTAATCGTGAATTATACAAGAGAACCTTTTGACCAACATGAAAGGATTTTCTAAGAATATGTTTATCATGCAAAGTTTTCATCTTATGTTTTGAAATTTTTGCATTTTCAAATGCATCATTTCTCAACTTCTCTAATTCATCTAATTGAAGCTTTCTATTTTTGCCAACCTCATTTTCATTGTCATTGAATTGCCGAATGACCCAATATGCACGGTGCTCAATCTCAACAGGGAGATGACAAGGCTTTCCATAAACTAGCTGACACGATCAAAGAGTTGATGTCTTATCCCAAGTGCAGGAGTGTCAAAGTAAAATAACCCGGCAAGACCAGGGTCGAACCACAGGGAGGTGAATTATATAAATTACAAATAAAGAAAAAGAGTTGAAGAGAATAATAGCAGACAAAGAGTTGAAGAGAATTTTGGGATGTGATATTGATGTAAGGATTAAACAATAACAAAACATATGTCAAGGTTATAGGATTTACTAATAGTATTTCAAATAAATATAATATAAACTCTTTTTATTACTCAACTAGAAACCACACACAAAGGAGGTTCTAATCGGATGATTTCTCGTTATTAGCTCATTATAAATTACTAACATGATCATATTAATTATCTTATATAAGTAATACCATACTTATAAATATCATCAAGCATTCATGTTGCTAGTTTATGTTAACAACAAATCAAGTTTCTATCATAATAACGATTTCGGCCGAAAACTATGAAAGATCAAGCATTTGATGTACCAAATATTATACAACACAAATCTTAATTAAACATTTAATAAGCAAGGTATTAAGAATTAGTAAGATAAAAAGATAAAACATGTTAATAACAATCTTTCTTGGATATAAACATTTAAAGCTCATGTTGAGTTTATATTATACCTATTCTAACACCATTAGAGAAACCTTTTCACCTTGACATAATTAACTTAGCTAAACATTAAGAAGGAGAAAAACACAAATAAACAATATAAGAACATAAACATAATATAAGCTAACTAAGTATAGGAAAGGAAATGAAAGAGCATAAACAAGAGATTACTATAACATAAAAGAAAACTTGAACATTACAAAGATGTAGAGAGAAAGCAAGAAGATAACTTTGATCTGAAAATTAATATGACTAAATACATGGACAATGCCTCCTTTTATAGGCTAAGTTTCAGAACTATTGATTGATTGAAGAATTGGTGGGCATCCATTGATTTGGTGGCTGGTTTTTGACATTAATGGCTGCTGTTTTTTTTGATATTGTGGGCTGATTTTTGATATTGTTGGTTGGCCAAAACGTCATTGCTCACATCAGAATTATAGCCAACTAAATTGTGGAAGCTGTGGGCAATTGTCTCAGCTTTCCATAAAAAAAAAACCAGAGCTCATTTGGACTTCTAGAACTCAAGATATGAGCCAAAAACCGAATAGTGCTTGAGCTGCAGGACAACTTCCGATGTCTTCGTTGATGCTAAGATTTGGGCTTGAAAACGGCAGAACTGAGTCTTTGACTTCATATAAAGTTGTAGGTCTATGTCTTACCTTTCCATCAATATAAAATGGACCTAAATCTGATATCTACAGCTCCAGATATGATCAAATTACTGAACGGTGTTCGAGTTTGGAATGCATCAGCAACACTTTGCTAAGTTTGGCCTTCTTTTTATCCTTTCAATTTCAATCCTTAAACTCATCAATCAATCCTTTTATTTATGTGATAGACCTGCATTTAGGATGAACATTTACCATGAATTAAAGGTATATTATATTTTTAGACTTGCTAATATAAAACATGCTTTTGTTAGGGAATTTAATGATACTTTAGGTGCAATATGATGACATAAATCCTTAATGAGAATGCACTTTTAAGTATTAATCACTAGCCTATAAGGAGACATTCCTAAAGAGGTCTTATAAGCAGTGCGATATGCCCACAAAGCATCAACTAGTCGTAGGGACCAATCTTTACGGTTTGGATTAACTGTTTTCTCTAAAATATTCTTGATCTCCCTATTTGCCAACTCAGCTTGGCCACTAGTTTGTGGGTGATAGGGGGTACTGACCTTGTGAATTACACCATATTTTCTCATCAAAATCCCAACGGGTTTGTTACAAAAATGTTTTCCCTCATCACTAATCATAGCCCGGGGCATGCCAAAACGAGAGAAAATATTTTCTTTCAAGAATTTGACCACAACTCGATGGTCATTGGTTCGAGATGCAATGGCCTCCACCTATGTAGACATATAATCAACAGCTACAAGGATGAATTGGTAACCAAATGAACTTGGAAAAGGTCCCATGAAATCAATCCCCCAACAATCAAATATTTCCAAAACAAGGATGGGGTTAAGGGGCATCATGTTATGCCTAGTGAGGCTACCTAGTCGTTGACATCGGTCACATGCAACACAGAAGGCATGAACATCTTTAAACATGGTGGGCCAATAAAAACCACACTGCAAGATTTTGGCAATGGTTTTCTTGGAAGAGAAATGCCCACCACAGACTAATGCATGACAAAAATTAATGACACTTGGAATTTCATGATCAGGGATGCACCGCTGATTAGTACTTAAAAGTGCATTTTTGTCATGGTTTTATATCATCATTTTGCACTTGAAGTATCAATAACTCCTTAACTAAAGCATGTTTTATAATAATATATCTAGTAATATAAGATACCTATAATTTGTGGTAAATGTCTATTTTTAATGCAGGCCTATCACATAAATGAAAGGATTGATTGATGACTTGAAGAACTTAAATTGCAAGGATAAAGAGATGGCCAAACTTAGAAAAGAGATGTCGGTGCAATCCAAACCGGAACACTGTTTGGTAACTGGGTCATATCTGGAGCTACAGATCTCAGATTTAGGTCCAATTTATATTGATGGAAAGGTAAGACATAGGCCTACAACTTTCATATGGAGCCCAAGATCTAAAAAGGCCATTATCAAATCCAAATTGTAGCAACAACAAAGAAGCCCGAATCTGTCTTCCAGCCCGAGCACTGTTCAGTATTTTGGCCATATCTGGAGTTCTAGAAGTCCAAATGAGCTGAATGTTTTACACAAGTAAGCTGAGACAATTGCCTACAACTTTCATGTTTGCAACTGGCTCCAATTTTGACCTTCTCAATGACGTTTTGGGCAGACAAGAGAAGATAAGGATTGTCACCAAGTCAAAAGTTGGCCACCCACTTATCAATTAGTCATCAAATCAATAGTTCCCAATTTTGGCCTATAAAAGGAGGCATTTGCCATGCATTTAGGTATCTTGGTTTCCAGATCAAGATCATGCTCTTCCTTTCTCTCTTTGTATTTTTTGTAATGTTTATGCTTTGCTTTCATTAATATTAAGTTTATGCCTTTCATTTCCTTTCCTTTACTTAGTTAACTTTTATGTTCTTATTTTGTTTATCTATTTTGCTTTCTTTCATTATGTCTAGCTAAGTTAGTTATGTCAAGGTGAAAAGGTTACACTAATGGTGTAAGAACAAGTATAGTGTAAACTTAATATGGACTTTAATGTTTGATACTAACATGTTTTATATTTGTTATCTTGTTCACTCTTTAATAATTTGCTTGGTAAATGACTAATCTTGATTTATGTTGTATAACACTTGGTACAACAAATGCTTGGCACTTTCATAGCCCATAATGGATGGTATAACCGACACCTGAGCTATGAAAGGAACTTGATTTGTTGTTAACATAAGTTATAATCATGAATGCTTGACGAGATTTACGAGTATTAGCATTAATTGAATAAGATGACTAATGTAATCATGTTAACAATATATAATCTGATTGGAACCTCCTTTGTGTGTGGTTTCCAATTCAATAATAAGAGTTTATACTATACTTGTTTGACATACCATTAGTGGAACCTCTAACCTTGACATTTGTTCTTATTATTGTTTAATCCTTACATTAATATTTCATCTCTAAGTTCTCATCATCATCATCATCTTCTTCTTCTCTTTATTATTATTATTATTATTATTAGTACTACTACTACTACTACTACTATTATTATTATTATTATTATTATTATTATTATTATTATTATTATTATTACTATTGTTGTTGTTGTTGTTATGGTTGTTTTATAATTGTTGTTTATAATTTGTATAATTAACCTCCTTGTGGTTCAACCCCGGTCTTGCCGGGTTATTTATTACTTCGACACTTTTGCACTTGGGAGAAGATATCAATCTTTCAGTCATGTCAACCGCCTAATAATTTGGTCAGGACAATATTTAAATAGGTAGGGGTCATCCCAAAAAAAGGTGCGCACATTGCGCAAGAATTTTTGTTTGTCAAGTTTAGACCAATGAGAAGGAATCTGACTTGTGGCTAGGTAATTTGCTATGTCAGCATACCATGGAGAACCAATGTAGGAGACAGTACCTGCACAAAATAAATTTTCATCAGCAAAGAGTTTATTTATTGGAGATTCATCAATTATGGTCTCATAGCTTGAAAGACGAGACAAATGATCAGCCACTACATTCTCTACTCCCTTTTTATCTCGAATTTCAAGGTTAAACTCTTGGAGTAGAAGGATCCATCGAATCAAACGTGGTTTGGCATCTTGTTTTGTGAGCAAATATTTCAATGCTGCATGATCAGTGAAAACAATAACAAGAGATCCAACCAAATAAGACCTAAACTTGTCTAATGCAAAGACCACAGCTAAGAGTTCTTTTTCACTTGTAGTGTAATTCAATTGAGCATCATTCAAAGTCTTGCTAGCATAATATATGACATGAGGTTTCTTGTCTTTTCTTTGCCCTAAAACAGCCCCAACCGTAAAATCACTAGCATCACACATCAGTTCAAATGGTAAAGACCAATCAGGAGCTTGCATGATTAGTGCAGTTGTCAACAACCCTTTAAGTTTTTCAAAAGCTTCTTGACATTTTGAAGTCCAATCAAATTGGACATCTTGTGACAACAAGTTACATAATGGTTTGGCAATGGTACTAAAAGAATGAATGAATCTTCGATAAAAACTAGCATGTCCTAAAAAGGATCTCACATCTTTCACAGTCCTAGGGGTAGGTAATTTTTGAATGATTTCCACTTTTGACTTATCTACCTCTATTCCTTTTGAAGAGACAATGTGACCTAAGACAATGCCATGTGTCACCATAAAATGACACTTCTCCCAATTGAGTACAAGATTGCTCTCTTCACATCTTTCAAGGACTTTTTCTAAATGCATTAGACACAACTCATAAGAATCCCCATAAACTGAAAAATCATCCATGAAAACTTCCAAAAAATTTTCCACCATGTCACTAAAGATACTCATCATACACCTTTGAAAAGTGGCTGGTGCATTACACAAACCAAAAGGCATTCTTCTATAAGCATAGGTACCAAAAGGACAAGTGAAAGTGGTTTTTTCTTGGTCTTTTAAAGAAATCTCAATTTGGTTGTAACCTGAGTATCCATCAAGAAAATAATAGAAAGCTCTTCCAGCTACTCTTTCAAGCACTTGGTCTAAAAATGGAAGCGAAAAATGGTCCTTCCTAGTCACCATGTTCAATTTATGATAATCAATGCACATACGCCATCCAGTTTGGATTCTAGTTGATACCAGCTCATTATTTTCATTCTTCACTACCGTGACTCCAGATTTTTTAGGGACAACTTGGGTTGGACTAACCCATTTTGAGTTTGCAATAGGGTAAATGATACCTGCATCAAGTAGCTTAAGCACTTCACCTCTCACTACTTCCTTCATGTTTGGGTTCAATCGTCTTTGCATTTGCCTCACAGATTTAGCCTCTTCTTCAAGATAGATTCTATGTGTACATAAAAGAGAGCTAATTCCTTTCAAGTCTGTAATTTTCCACCCAATTGCTTTCTTGTGTTTTCTCACCACTCTCAAAAGCTTTTGTTCTTGCTCTATGCTAAGTTTTGATGAGATCACAATAGGATATGATTCATCTTCCCCTAGAAATGCATACTTAAGATCACTCGGTAAAGGCTTCCTTTCTAGTTTATAAGGCTGGACAAGAGATGCCTCAACTTTCAAATGGGGTGAAATCAAAGGCTCAAACGATGGGGTCCATTGACCTATTGACATAATAGGCATTGGATCTAGATAAGTCTCGAGTTCTCTTACTTCCTCATCAACATATTCCAAAGAACAAAATCTTTCATCATGAATTAAAGTTCTCTCCAATGGATCTTTGATCCACACTCTCTCAAAGTGTTCTTGACAAACTGTTTGGATCAAATCTACCTCTCTAATGTCCTCATGTTCCCCAATTTGTTTGGAGACATTGAATATGTTCATCTCCACAGTCATATTCCCAAAAGACAATTTCATCACCCCATTCCTATAGTTAATTAAGGCATTGGATGTAGCTAGGAAAGGTCTCCCTAAAATGACTGGGATGGGAGCATTAGAACCTTGAATTGGTGCGGTGTCTAACACTACAAAATCAACAGGAAAGTAGAATTTATCTACTTGGACCAACACATCCTTAACTATACCCCTAGGAATCTTGATTGACCTATCAGCTAATTGAAGGGTGATTCGAGTAGGCTTGATTTCTCCTAAACCTAATTGTTCGTAAACAGTGTAGGGTATTAAATTCACACTTGCTCCTAAATCCAACAAAGCTTGATCTATCTTATGACTTCCAATAATGCATGAAATGGTAGGACAACCAGGATCTTTGTATTTGGGAGGGGTCTTAAACTGGATGATGGCACTAGCATGTTCAGTCAGAAAAGCTCTTTCTTTCACATTCAATCTCCTTTTGACTGTGCATAAATCCTTAAGAAACTTTGCATAAGATGGAACTTGTTTAATTGCATCAAAGAGTGGAATATTGACTTTCACTTGTTTGAACAATTCATAGATTTCTAAGTTCATAAGATCTTGTTTAGGTTTCCCTAACCTTTGTGGAAATGGTGCTCTAGGAATAAATTCTAAACCACTCACTTTGACTCCAATTTTTCTTGAATCATCTCCTTTCTCACTCATCTCTTTCTCATTTATCTCACCTTCTTCTTTTCTAAGTCTTGCCATCTCTTTGTCCTTTCAATTTCAGTTCTTAAACTCATCAATCAATCCTCTTATTTATGAGATAGGCGTGCATTTCAAATAAAAATTTACCATAAATTAAAGGTATCTTATATTATTAGATATGTTATTATAAAACATGCTTTAGTTAAGGAATTATTGATACTTCAAGTGCAAAATGATGATATAAAACCTTGATAAAAATGCACTTTTAAGTACTAATCACACTCACCAACTAGCTTATTACTAGTCCCTAGTAATCAAAACGTTAAAATAAAAAAATAAATTGCAAATTCCACAAAGTAAGGTATTCATCATTCAACTACCATTAATCTATCCAGATAAACAGACTCTCATTAAATTTATATATCTGCTCAATACCTCTTAAACAAGATATTAATAATCCTTTCTTTTATGCTCAATATATCAACATATAGTTATGGGGCTTTACTTGGAAGAAAATAAAATTTTTATTCCAATGTTTAAGGTTAACTTCCTTGGGTTGAGATTTTTTTAAAAAACTTTATATACATGTAACTTCAAACACAATGCATGTTTAACCTATGTAACGAGATTTCTGCTAATGACTCCCAGACCAGTTGGTTTCAGGGCATTAGGTGTTGAGACACCCCTACGAGCTTAATAACTCGGGTTGCAGATACTGATATGAAGATAGTGCAATGTTTGATTCTCTTAAGCTTTTCTCCTCAACCCATGTAATAAGCGTTAGGCCAAAAGCTCCCAAGTCAGTTGACTTTAGGGTATTAGATGTTAAAACACCCTTTCAGGCTTAGTTGCTTAGGTTAGGGAGGCTACGAAACCAAACTTATCTATGTTTTTATTATCATCCTTTTTTTTTTTGCTCTTTTTTTTTTGTTTTTTTGTTTTGCATATTATATACTATTTCTTTCCTTTAGTTGTTACATTTAACAAAAGAACATAAAGAATGTAATAATCCATTGTGCAACTCACAATCATATGTTAAAGTATGTGTGTGAAAATTACGGTTTAAGAATACATGTTAAATAAGTAGATGAGTAGAATTAAGTGATAACAATGCAAGATTTTGTAAACTTGAATATTTCAAAAAGTATTATGATAGACATTGTTAAGAATGGTTACTAAGATACGTCTCAAGAGTCACTTTAAGAAAAGAGCTCATTTACTCTACTATCCTAGTAACAATAATTTTGCACATGCTTTATGAAATAGAAAACATAATTAATTAATTTTTTTTGTCAATTACTACCCTCTCCTCCCAAGCAAAACGAGACATTGTCTTCAATGTCCTAACGTAAAAAGATAGAGTATAGAATACATCACTTGAAATAACAAATATTGACAAACCTGAAACACATTTAAACAAATATAAGAAACAACAAAAGACAATAATAAAACCAAAAGACATAACGATTCACAAATAAAGGCTTAAATCTAATCTAATCTTTTTACGGCTTTCCTTAGACAACCAATTTATGCGACTTATGGAGGAATCAATTACAGGAATGAAATATTGTAGTTGGTCAATCAATTGTTCAGCAGTAGCAGCAAAGATTATGATTTGTCATGCCGAAGATGTTCAAAATTCTTGTTCCACAGCATGATCAAGAAACGACAACAACTTATCATAATAATCATTAATATTTAACAAACCTATGAGTTTATGGTGAATGTGTAGTTAGGCCCAAAAGGAGATGAAAGATCTCTTTCAATGTGCCCAGACCACCTAGTAAGGCAATGAAGGCATCAACATGGTTAAACATTCCATTCATTCGAGTAGACATTGTGGAGACTAGTAGTTCCTCTCTAATTGTTTTTCCAATGATGTCCCCTTACACTAAAGCTTTGGGGACAACCTCCATAACTTGACTATCTCCTAAAAATGCAGCTATTGACACTCCCCCCATTAACCTACGGCTGCCACCCTCATACACTAAATGAATCTTTCTCTCAGCTAGTACCTGACTAAGATGATTTGCTGATTCTAAAAACTCTTGTTCTTTCCCAAGACCCAAAAACACAAATGTTTCTTATGTGATGAATTGAGGAACCTGTCATTTCTATACTCTTCTATATCTGTTAAATGTATAGGTTGAGTAAAAATGAAAGGAAGAAAGAGAAGATTTTATAGATGAGAACTTGAAAATGCAATCATACCACCTATATGTAGGCTAGTTGGAGTCTCTCTCTCACACACACATATACACTCTCTTTATTTATTTATTTTTGAAAAAACATGTGTATGTATAGGTAGTTGTGATTGTGGCATATATCTTCCCTTGGTTTTACATCCAAGAACTGCTTAAACGCCCTCTATAAGTTGGGGATAGGTGATTAGTACTTAAAAATGTATTTTTATCAAGGTTTTATATCATCATTTTGCAATTGAAGTATCAATAACTCCTTAATTAAAGCATGTTTTATACTAACATATCTAACAATATAAGATACCTTTAATTTATGGTAAATGTTTATTTTAAATGGAGGCCTATCATATAAATGAAAGGATTGATTGATGAGTTTAAGAATTGAAATTTAAAGGATAAAGAGATGGCCGAACTTAGAAAAGAGATGTCATTGTAGTCCAAACTGGAACACTGTTCGGTAATTGGGTCATATATAGAGCTATAGATCTTGGATTTAGGTCTAATTTATATGGATGAAAAGATAAGACATAGGCCTACAACTTTTATAAAGCCCAAGATCTAAAAGGCTATTTTCAAGTTCAAATTGGGAAAACAACAAAGAAGTCTGAATCTGTCCTCTAGCCCAAGCACTGTTCAGTATTTGGGCCATATCTAGAGTTCTAGAAGTCGAAATGATCTGAATTGTTTACACAAGAAAGCTGAGACGATTTCCTACAACTTTCATATTTTCAAGTGGCTCTAATTTTGACGTTATCAATGACGTTTTGGGCACATAAGAGAAGATAAAGATTGTCACTAAGTCAAGAGTTGGCCACCTACTCATCAATTAGTCATCAAATCAATAGTTCCTAATTTTAGCCTATAAAAGGAGACATTTGCCATGCATTTAGGCATTTGGTCTCCAGATCAATATCATTGATTGATACTTAAAAGAGTATTTTTATCAAGGTTTTATATCATCATTTTGCACTTGAAGTATCAATAACTCTTTAACTAAAACATGTTTTATAATAATATATCTAATAATATAAGATACCTTTAATTTATGGTAAATATTCATTTTAAATGCAGGCTTATCACATAAATGAAAGGATTGATTGATGAATTTAAGAACTGAAATTAAAAGGACAAAGAGATGGCCAAACTTAGAAAAGAGATGTCGGTGCAATTCAAACTGGAACACCATTCAGTAATTGGATCATATCTGGAGCCGTAGATCTTAGATTTAGGTCTACTTTATATGGATGGAAAGGTAAAACATACGCCTATAACTTTCATGTGGAGCCCAAGATCTAAAAAGGCCATTTTCAAGTCCAAATTGTAGCAACAACAAAGAAGGCTGAATCTGTCTTCCTGCCCGAGCACTGTTCAGTATTTGGCACATATCTGGAGTTCTCGAAGTCCAAATGAGCTGAATTTTTTACATAAGAAAGCTGAGACAATTTCCTACAACTTTCATGTTTCAAGTGGCTCCAATTTTGATGTTATCAATGACGTTTTGGGTAGACAAGAGAAGATAAGGATTGTCACCAAGTTAAGAGTTGGTCACCCATTCATCAATTAGTCATCAAATCAATAGTTCCCAATTTTGGTCTATAAAAGGAGGCATTTGCCATGCATTTAGGCATCTTGGTTTCCAGATCAAGATCATTCTCTTACTTTCTCTCTTTGTATTTTTTATAATGTTTATGCTTTGCTTTCATTAATATCAAGTTTATGCCTTTCATTTCCTTTCATTTACTTAGTTAACTTTTATCTTATTTATGTTCTTATTTTGTTTATTTATTTTTCTTTCTTTATTATGTCTAGATAATTTTATTATGTCAAGGTGAAAAGGTTACACTAATGGTGTAAGAATAAGTATAGTCTAAACTTAATATGGACTTTAATGTTTGATACTAACATGTTTTGTATTTGTTATCTTGTTCACTCTTTAATACTTTGCTTGTTAAATGACTAATCTTGATTTATGTTGTATAACACTTGGTACAACAAATGCTTGGCACTTTCATAGTCCATACTGTATGGTATAACCGACACCTGAGCTATGAAAGGAACTTGATTTGTTGTTAACATAAGTTATAATCATGAATGCTTGACGAGATTTACAAGTAGTAGCATTAATCGAATAAGATGACTAATATAATCATGTTAACAATCTATAATCTGATTGGAACCTCCTTTGTGTGTGGTTTCCAATTGAATAATAAGAGTTTATACTATACTTGTTTGACATACCATTAATGGATCCTCTAACCTTGACATTTGTTATTATCATTGTTTAATCTTTACATTAATATTCCATCTCAAAGTTCTCATCATCTTCTTCTTCTTCTCCATTTCTTTATTATTATTATTATTATTGCTACTATTACAATTGTTGTTGTTGTTGTTGTTGTTGTTGTTACTATTGTTGTTGTTTATAATTGTTGTTTATAATTTGTACAATTAACCTCCCTGTGGTTCGACCCTGGTCTTGCCGGGTTATTTATTACTTCGATACTCCTGCATTTGGGAGAAGACATCAATCTTTTTGTCGTGTCAACTATTGATTTGATGACTAATTGATGAGTGGGTGACCAACTCTTGACTTTGTAACAATCCTTATCTTCTCTTGTCTACCTAAAACGTCATTGATAACGTCAAAATTGGAGCCACTTGAAAACATGAAAGTTGTAGGAAATTGTCTGAAATTTTTTGTGTAAAAACTTTTGGTCATTTGGACTTCTAGAACTCCAGATATGAGCCAAACACTGAACAATGCTCGGGTTGGATGATAGATTCGTACTTCTTTGTTGTTGCTACAATTTGGACTTGAAAATGACCTTTTTAGATCTTGGGCTCCATATAAAAGTTATAGGTCTATATCTTACCTTTCCATCCATATAAAGCAGACCTAAATCTGAGATCTACAGCTCTAGATATGACCTAATTACTGAACAGTATTCTGGTTTGGATTGCACCGGTATCTCTTTTCTAAGTTTGGTCATCTCTTTGTCCTTTCAATTTCAGTTCTTAAATTCATCAATCAATCCTTTCATTTATGTGATAGGCCTGCATTTAAAATGAATATTTACCATAAATTAAAGGTATCTTATATTATTAGATATATTATTATAAAACATGCTTTAGTTAAGGAGTTATTGATACTTCAAGTGTAAAATGATGACATAAAACCTTGATAAAAAATGCACTTTCAAGTACTAATTACACCCTCAACCAGCTTATTACTAGTCTCTAGTAATCAAAGTGTTAAAATAGAAAAACAATTTGCACATTCCACAAAGTAAGGTATTCATCATTCAATTTCCATTAATCTATCCAGATAAACAAACTCTCATTAAGTTTATCTATCTGCTCAATACCTCTTAACAAGATATTAATAAACCTTTCTTTTATGCTCAATATATCAACATATAATTATGGGGCTTTTCTTGGAAGAAAACAAAATTTTTGTTCTAAAGTTTAAGCTTAACTTCTTTGGGTTGAGATTATTATTTTTTCTTTTTTTTTCTCTTTTCTTTTTCTTATTTTTTTAATATATATGCATATAACTTAAAACATCATGCATCTTTAACTCATGTAAAGATCTTTCAACTAATGACTCTCACACCAGTTGGTCTTAGGGCATTAGGTGTTAAGACACCCCAACGAGCTTAGTAACTCGGGTCGCAGATACTGATATGTAGATAGTGCAATGTTTGATTCCCTTAAGCTTTTCTCCTCAACCCATGTAACAAGCGTTGGGCCAATAGCTCCCAAGTCAGTTGACTTTAGGGTATTAGGTGTTAAAACACCCCTTCGGGCTTAATTGCTTAGGTTAGGGAGGCTACGAAACCAAACTTATCTACATTTTTATTATCATCATTTTTTTTTCTTCTTTTTTTTCTTCTTTTTTTTTATTTTTTTTTTCAAGTTTTTTTTTTTAAAATTATATACAATCCCTTTCCCTTAGTTGTTACCTTTAACAAAAGAACATAAATAATGTAATAATCCAATATGCAACCCACAATCATATGTTAAAGTGTGTGTGTGTAAATTAAGGTTTAAAAAATACATGTTAAATAAGTATATGAGCAGAATTAAGTGGTAACAATACGAGAGTTTGTAAACCTGAATATTTCAGGAAGTATTATAATAGACCTTGTTAAGAATGGTTACTAAGATGCGTCTCAAGAGTCACTTTAACAAAAGAACTCCTTTACTCTGCCATCCTAGTAACAACAATTATGCACATGCTTTATGAAATGAAAAACAATTTTTTTTTATCAACTACTACCCTCTCCCCCCAACCAAAACGAGACATTGTCCTCAATGTTCTAAGGTAGAAAGATAGAGTATAAAAGATATCACCTGAAATAACGAACACTGACAAAACCTGAAACACACTAAAACAAAAATAAGAAATAACAAAACACAATAATAAAACCAAAAGACACAAAAATTCACAAATGAAGGCTCAAATCCAATCTAAGCTTTTTACGGCTTCCCGTAGATGACCAATTTATGCGACTCATGGAAGGATCAATCACAGGAATGAAAGATTGTAGTTGGTCAATCAATTGTTCAGCAGTAGTAGCAGAGATTATGATTTGTCGTGCAGAAGATGTTAGAAATTCCTGTTCCACAGCATGATCAAGAAAAGACAACAACTTATCATAATAACCATTAACATTTAACAAACCTATGGGTTTATGGTGAATGTGCAATTGAGCCCAAGAGGAAATATGAAAGATCTCTTCCAATGTGCCTAGACCACCTGGTAAAGCAATGAAAGCATCAGCATGGTTAAACATTGCATTCATTCGAGCCGACATTGTGGAGACCTGAAGTTCCTCTCCAATTGTTTTTCCAATGATGTCCCCTTGTGCCAAAGCTTCAGGGACGACCCCCAAAACTTGACTACCTCCTAAAAATGCAGCTATTGACACACCTCCCATTAACCCAAGACTGCCTCCCCCATACACTAAATGAATCTTTCTCTCAGCTAGCACCTAACCAAGATGATTTGCTGATTCTAAAAACTCCTTTTCTTTCCCAGGACTAGATCCACCGAAAACACAAATATTTCTTATTTGATGACCTGAGGAACTTGCCATTTCTACACACTTCTGTATTTGTTAAATGTATGGGTTGAGTAGAAATGAAAGGAAGGAAAAGAGGGTTTTATAGATGAGAAATTAGAAAGGCAATCATAACATCTATATGTAGGCCAGCTAGAGTCTCACACACTCTCTCTCTCTTTTTATTTATTTATTTACTTTTGAAAAAAAACATGTGTATGTACAGGTAGTTGTGATTGTGGCTCACATCTTCCCTTGGTTTTACGTCCAAGAACGGCTTAAACGCCCTCTATGGGTCGGGGATAGGCTTCCCATCCAGTTTTCTTAAAAACTGGCAAACAGGGTCTTTTTTAGTCAGATTCCCAAGACTAAGTCGATCATGTTCTTTATGAAATAGTGGCCATAAATCATGAATTGCACGATGCACATCTCCACTAGGATGCGTCTCAAGAGTCAATAGAAGATTATCTAAAGACTCCTTACTCAGGCCATCCTTAATGAATTGTATTTTATCTTCACGGTTTATAGATACCATTCCTAAAGAACGACATTGTGTATTACAAGTCCATCTAGCACATCGATGACAGACTTCTAGTCGTTTTGCACGACGTTTCTTTGCAAAAGTGCTTTTACCTGTTCCAGGCATGTGTGAAATAAAGAAATTAGAGGACTCACCTGATAATCGGACCTTTGCTTCAATCAACCAACGAATATCTTCAGGAATTCCATGATTCATTAACAATCTCAATCTTGCACATCTAGCACGGTAAATTTTTGTAATCGCATTCTGAGGCAGAGCGGGAAAATACTTTTTCAATTTTTCAAGATTAGTGTCCATTTTCAAATGAGAATTAGAAGAGAGATTCAAAGAATTGCACAAATATATACACAAATATCAGTTATTGTGGGAAACTGAAAGAACCGACTTAAGTCACGGAGTACCGTTATCCGCCATTTGACCGGGGTGAGAGAAACTAGCAAAAATCACTCAAAAAGAAACACAAAAACAATGTGAGAAAAACAAAATAATCAACCTTTATCTACAAGATCATTCAAACCAGCTGATTCATTTTCACTAGGAAAATTATCAAAGTAAGCTTTCAAACGATGTCCATTTTCCTTAAAATCATTGTCATTCATTGAATTCTCAATATCACAGGCCCCATAAGGATTGGTCCATCTTAATCTTAGCTCTTTAGGGAATGCATAGAGTTGAGAATCATAAAACAAAACTTTTTGACCAGTGTCAATTTTTTGACAATTTTCACAAGTTTTGCAGAATGCATGTGTGTCCTTGAACATGGTGGGCCAATAAAATCCATTTTGAAAGATTTTTGCAGCAGTCTTTTTTGACGAGAAATAACTTCCACATGCTTCAGAATGACAAAGTTTAATGACACTACTTACCTCATTGTCGGGAATGAATCTTTGAAATATTTGATCAGGACAATATTTGAATAAGTTAGGGTCATCACAATAAAAGCTCTTCACTTCGTTCAAAAACTTTTCTTTGTCTTGGGTACTCCAATCAGCTAGCAAATCTCCTAAAGCAAGAAAATTAATATTTTTATCATACCAAGGCATTGAACTAAGAGAAAGTAAGGATTTGTTAGGAAAGTAATCATCGATTGGTGTGATGTCAGATGTCGAATCTGTTGTCACTGTTGACAAAAGATTCGCATCAACATTTTCGGTGCTTGTTTCATTCGTGATTTCTTCCTCAGAATAAACCATTTGCAAATCTTCAGTTTCATCCAATTCATTTTTACTTAAAGTAGATTCAAGTTGATCATAAACTAATTCATCAATATGATCTACTTCTTGTAAATCATTATCATCTCCAGGTTGCTTGCAAATGTTGAAAATATTCATCTCCAATGTCATGTTTCCAAATGATAGCTTCATCAGTCCATTCCTACAATTAATCAATGCGTTAGAGGTTGCAAGAAACGGACGTCCTAAAATAACAGGAAATGAATTACATGCTTCAACAGGTTCTGTGTCCAAGACAATAAAATCCACAGGATAAATGAATTTATCGACTTGTACTAACACATCTTCAATTATTCCTCTAGGCACTTTTACAGATCTATCGGCAAGTAAAAGAGATATAGAAGTTGGTTTTAACTCACCTAGATTGAGACTCTGAAAAACTGAATATGGAAGTAAATTCACACTAGCACCAAGATCAAGTAAGGCTCTTTCAATTTTATGCTCTCCAATAAAGCAAGAAATTGTAGGACAACCAGGGTCTTTATATTTCAAAGCATTATTATTCTGAAGAATAGCACTTACTTGTTCGGCTAGAAAGGCTTTCTTTTTCACATTCAGTTTCCTCTTCACAGTGCATAGATCTTTCAAAAATTTAGCATAGGAAGGAACCTGTTTAATAGCATCCAGCAAAGGTATATTGATCCTTACCTGTTTGAAAATTTCATAAATTTCAGAATTGTGATTGACTTTCCTTTGTTTGGTCATGGCTTGAGGAAATGGAAGTGCTGGCGGTGAATCAGTCGTTTCTTTGCAATTTTCAGATTCAACCCCTTCCTTACCCTCAAAGATTGACTCATCATCTTTCTCATAAGGTTCAAGAGAGGGTTTTTCAATAACCTTACCACTGCGCAGAGTAGTGACTGATTTGACTTGATCCATGTGTTGGCTTCCGGAACTACTTGCATTTGCATTGTATTGCCCTTTGGGATTTTGTTGTGTTTGAGATGGAAACTTACCTTTCTCTTGGAAACTGAGAGCAGATGTTAATTTTGCAAGAGTATCTTTAAAATCTGTCATGTTTTGAGCAAGTTGAGTATTGATTGTCTCTTGCTTTTCAATGAATGCATGCAATGTTTCCTCAAGATTTCTTCTAGGAGGTGGAGCATAAGGAGGTGCATATCCATGAGAATTTTGGAAATTATGGTGTGCTTGAAACGGTGGTTGTGAAGTTTGTGCATTGTCACTCTTCCAACTGAAATTTGGGTGATTCCTCCAACCAGGGTTGTATGTTTGGGAGTATGGGTTGTGGTTGGCCCTTTGAAAACTGTTTAAAGCATGGGCTTGTTCATGGAGACATTCTTTAAAAGAAGGCAAGGTTGGACAATCGTTGGTTGAGTGTTCATTTGTTTCACAGATTTGACACACAATGTTTTCAACAGATTTTAATTGACCACTCTTTTTCAATTCTAGTGCCTCGACTTTTCTAGCTAAAGATGCAAACTTGGCTTGAAGGTCATGATCTTCCCTAAGGTTGTACATACCTCCACTAGATGTATGAGGTTGAGTTTTACTCGGTGCCTCACAAGTACCCGCGGTGTCCCAATTTTGAGCATTTTCAGCTAACAAGTCTAAGTACTCCATTGCTTCATCAGGGTCTTTATCTTCAAAAGTTCCATTGCACATCAATTCAACCATTTGCCTATCTTTAGGTGTTAACCCTTCATAGAAATGTGAAACCAATCTCCATGTTTCAAAACCATGATGAGGGCAAGTACTAAGCAAGTCTCGATACCTATCCCAACATTGGTAAAATGTTTCTCCTGGTTTTTGAGTGAAAGTGGTGATTTGTCTCTTGAAAGAGTTTGTTCTATGAGATGGAAAAAACTTCTTTAAAAACTGTTGTTGCATTTCATCCCAAGCACGAATGGATCCTGGTCTTAAATTTTGTAGCCATGTTTTAGCTTTATCTTTTAATGAAAAAGGAAAAAGCTTTAATCTAATGGTGTTCATGCTACAATTTAAATTATTATATGTGTTGCAGACCTCCTCAAATTCCCTTAAATGCAAGTATGGATTTTCCAATTCCAAACCATGAAAAGAAGGTAAAAGTTGAATAATACCTGGTTTAAAATTAAAATGAGATGCATCAGGAGGAAAAACTATGCATGATGGTGCACTTGTTCTTGTGGGATTCATGTGGTCTCTAAGTGTTCTAGCACGGTTATTCTCATTATTCTCATTATGAAGTGATTGATTATCTTCTTCGGCCATATTTTCTGAAAATGATGAGGATACCCTACAAAGTCTACCACTTGATGTACGTGACCACACTCTCATGCACGTGTAGGAATAAAATAAAAAGAAGAACAAGAAAGCAAAAGAAGGAGGAAGAAAACAAAATAAAAAGAAACAAAAGAAAAGAAACAAAGTTATATACAAGAAAAGTGAAAAGAGAAAATAAAATAAATACTATAATTTATACAAGAACTTACCTCCCCGGCAACGGCGCCAAAAACTTGACACGACTAAAAGATTGATGTCTTCTCCCAAGTGCAGGAGTGTCGAAGTAATAAATAACCCGGCAAGACCGGGGTCGAACCACAGGGAGGTTAATTGTACAAATTATAAACAACAATTATAAAACAACAATAACAACAACAACAATAGTAATAATAATAATAATAATAATAATAATAATAATAGTAGTAGTAGTAGTAGTAGTAGTAGTA